>NC_056743.1:750249932-750549932 GCF_019279795.1 Protopterus annectens
AGCAATTGCCTCATGTACACAGACAACCCTCTCCTCCTACCACCCAACACCACTACCTGTGAGAGATGCACTTATCTAGCCAAATTGGAGGTAAACCTCTCTCCAACCAAGACTGAACTTGACAGTCAAGAGGAGAAGGTAAACACTTGCACCACACCACACTCATCACATAGTCACACTAAACCTACACCACCAAACTCCACACACAGAAACACAAAAACATTTGCAGAGTCTCTCAATAATATTCTGCTCAAGCAACAGATTCCTCCAAAGCAGAAACATAAGCAACCTCCACCCTCAAACACAACCCAAATGACACATAGCCCACAGACTCAATGTGGCAATAAACCATAGCCCATAAGGCAAACTAACATACCCAACACACTAGTCATAGATGACTCTATAGTCAGGAACACTAATGTCCCACTCACCAGGCTAAACAAGGAGAAGGTTACTGTCAGCTCTCTGTCAGGTGCCAGGATCTGCCACATAACCCACATACTCAGGTCACTCCACATCGAGTACAAATATGACTCTGTCATTGTCCATGTTGGAGTGAATGACCTGAGAAGTACCTCCCTGGACTACATGAAAAGAGACATGAAAGAGCTCTACAATCTTGTAGCCCAGGCAGGTATGACCCTAGCCCTGAGTAGCATCCCACCATCGCTCAGAATGATACCGCAGTACAAGGACAAAATGATTGACTTCAACAGTTGGCTAAGCTTCTGGTGTCATTCTAAGGGGATCCAGTATCTGCCTGGGACAACATGGTCGACAGACCACGATGCTTAGCCAGAGATGGCCTGCACCTGTCACCCCTGGGATTCTGGATACTGGCTATGTATACTGGAATGTGTGCACAAATATCTGTGACTGTCAAATATGTATACTCCACTGTTGTTGCCAGACATGGGCTTCATTAAGTGTGGGAGCATACCCAGTATGAACTTTCATTATTTTGTTGTCAAACATGGGCTTCGTTTCACTATGTGTGGGAGCATGTCCAGTATGACCGTGTGTATTGAATGTGTGAATCAATTCCAGGTAGGTTGTACTCCAGTGCAGGCTTTTGTGTTCTACACCGACAGCTAGCAACCTGTTTCTGCAGGATATCTGTAGATTGGTTGGGAATATGGGGTCCAAATGGGCAAAGGATAGTGGGTTACTGTAGGTAATTGTGTCTGTGCTGCTTCTGATACAAGGTTTTTGTGTTAGCAGAGATATTCAGACATATGTACTGTTTTACACTGTGATGTTTTATGTAATGAACTACTGTCAGGTATACATATATGATTGCAGTAATTTCCTGGGGAACACATGGTGAATGAAGCTGTGTCCAGTATTGTGGTCTGCAGCCTACATATTCTTGCACAATCATGCCATTCTGGAAGGGAAGCTGCAGACACTTGATGATGGGTCTGTGTAAATGGTTCAGCACCTTGGTACAGTGGTGGCTGAGGATCCCATGCTTGTACATCCATCGACATGACAGTATGGCCATATCCTGCTGTGGCCATGCCTCACAGCTGTACATAGTCATACATGTTACCCAGAGGCAGGGCTCATATTTCTGGTCATTACAACTTCACATTGTAGTTTACAAGCAGATTTGTAGCCATCCATTCCTGTGTTGCATGCAGGAATAGTATCTGCATATGGCTGATTTTCAGAATTCACACACTCCATGCCATCTGTGACACCCATGCCCTGTCCCAGCAATCAACAAGCCTCAATCCTCACCACTAACACCAGAGTGGGCATCTCATATATGAGGAAAGGATAACAAATTCACACAGTAAAGTGCAATTTGCCTTAAGAGCACACAGGGATCACAGTCAGTCCGGGGCTGGTCACTCCCTTGCTCTCCAGGTCCCCAATAAGACTCCCCACTGGCACAGCTATAGGGTCCAGATCTCAGCCTAGTGGGCAAGCTAAAACCTCTAGCACCCTCTCTGTCCAACCAGTGCTTTGTGTTCCTGCCCAAGTAGCTGACACACACACACACACACACACACACACACACACACACACACACACACACACACACACACACACACACACACACACACATGCACTTTGAGATGAGAGTTTATACAACCACACAGACACTCCTGGGGAAGGCTAGCACAGTTTCTCCAGCTGTGGCCCTTTCTCCCAGACTATACGGTAGTTCCACTTGCCACCACCCACTAATACTTATCAGCTACTTAAAGGCCCTTAAAAGGGTGTCCAATTATTATTGTGCAATATTATTATCCAGTTGGTAGTATAGCCCAGGGCTAAAGCTATTAGAGTGGCTTTGTACATTTTTACCAAAGGCATACAAGTACTCTAAAGAGCTTAAATTATCTCTATACAAACAGTCATAGTTAGAAGGTTTTAAAATATTTAATAAATTATTTATTAAAACCACAAGACAATATTTTCTACTACACAGTGCTAGTCAAGAGTTCAGAGATCACACAGAAATACTTAAAATAATTCAGTAGTACAGTTCTGGCGTCACAGAAAAACACTTAGTCTAATCTTTGTAGTTCCAAGCTATTTCTAAAAGAAAACACACATTTAAGATAACTTACATATGAGCAAGACAGCACTGTGTGTTGGATGTTCAAGACAAAAATGCTTAATAATCTCTGGTTCTCTCTGTTTAAATTAAAATTGCAGTTTTGATAAACATTACATCATTTGTTTACACCTTCTGGGGGTTCCCAGGCTGACAAAAACTGCATTTTTATTATTTTACACCTAGGCAGAAACCGGAGCAATAAAGGACATTCCACATGTAAACTCTGGTCATTAACTTTAGCCTTAAAACAATAGGCAGGAAGCCTTCATCTAGCCCGGCCGGAGCCGAATTGTAAACATCAAAAACAGTTATGAAATAATTTCAGTTTCAAAGGACAGACAAGAAATGCTTGACTTAGCTTTCTTTACAGCAGAGGGCTATGTTGTTACATTGTTTTAAGTTCAGCCTTTCACAGCATATTCTTTCATTTAAGAAAACAAGCCTGTATTTCAGCATTCATATTTACAAAGGACAGAATTATGTACCAAATTCTATTTGACTAGGCTGGCAGCCTTCACCCATCTCTATCAGTCTTCACACCCCCTCCCCCCGGAGAACTCCTTGAGAAATGCTGCTTGAGAGGGTTAGGTCTATCTGAGTATACCTATCCCATTCACTATCTTGAAAGCCCATCTGCATTGGCGTTGCTACTTCCACTGCATTGCCATCAACTTGGATTTTGCTGTCTGGCTCTGTTTAACCATGTTATGGGGTTGTGATCTGTCATAACAGTGAATTTTCTTCCATACAGATAAGGATGAAGTTTCTGCAGTGCCCACACTATGGCTAGACATTCCTTTTCTACAGCTGCATAGCATTCCTCCCTGGGTTGGAGCCTACAAGTGAGATAAACCACTGGGTGCTCTTCTCCCTCTGAAGAAATCTGGCTAAGTACAGCCCCCACCCTAAGGTTCGAAGCATCCACCTGCACAACAAATTCTTTGCTGTAATCTGGACTGGCTAACACAGATGGTCCTCCCAAAGCTTCTTTAAGCTTATGGAATGCCTGCTCACATGCTGGAGTCCACACTACCTTATTTGGCCTGTTCTTCCTTGTCAGGTCTGTGAGGGGAGAAGCTATGGTACTATAACTGGAGACAAACTTTTTATAGTACCCTGCTGTCCTTAAAAATGCCCTCACCTGCTTTTTAGTAACACATGCAGGCCATGCCTGAATCATGGCTTCCACTTTAGCAGGTTCTGGCTTTATCTTAACACTCCCCACTATATGTCCTAGGTAGGAGACCTCTGCCATACCCACCTGCTTGGCTTAATGGTCAGCCCTGCTCTCTGTAGTCTATCCAGCACCTGTCTGACATGCTGAAGGTGCTCTGGCCAGGAATGGCTGTAGATGGCAATATCATCTAGGTAAGCAAGGGCAAACCCTCCTCCTACTACTAGAATATTATCCACCAGCCTCTGGAAAGTCGCTGGGGCATTCTTCATCCCAAAGGGCATCTTTGTGAACTTATACAAGCCAAATGGGTCATAAAGGCTGACTTCTCTCTAACACTGGGAGTCAAGGGCAACCTGCCAGTAACCCTTGGTAAGATCACTGGTTCCTGGGGTTCCCAGGCTAACAGAAACTGCATTTACATTCTTTTACACCTAGGCAGAAACCTAGGCAGAAACATTGTTTTAAGTTCAGCCTTTCACAGCATATTCTTTCATTTAAGAAAACAAGCCTGTATTTCAACATTCATATTAACAAAGGACAGAATTATGTACCAAATTCTATTTGACTAGGCTGGCAGCATTCACCCATCTCTACCAGTCTTCACACTGTCCATGTGCCTACCCCCCTCTGTTATTCGATCCTCTTCCAAACATTATGCAAACATTATCTGATAAGTTCCCCTTAGTTATCTCTTCATCCCAGCACTATTTTGGGGTTGGTCCATAGTTCATGCAGTAAGGCATGGTGGACATTTTACTGGGATTTGTCGACATGGCATTGCATTTGGGTTCTGTGGACTGTGTTATGTTGTTATTTGGGAGTCCATGATTTAACATACATTGGCAGTATGGGTGAGACACAGGCCTTTGACAGGGGTCTGTAGGGCATTTGGTAGTGATGCAGGCCATCTGTAGCAGGCTGTTGAATTGTGTCACTCCTACAGTCCAAGGCTGCAAGCCACTATATTCCCCTGGGGTGACAGGGTAGGTGTGCAAGGTGTTAATGTCAATAGTTTCTGTCATTATTGATCCGGTGGTGTGGATGCTGGCAGGGTGCTGCTTACAGCTAGGGACACACCTGCATGGGACACCTCCTCATCATGCTGCATTCTGTGGTTATTTCCATATGGATTTGGGGATCATATTGTACTAATTCCCAACAGCAGGGATAAGACCTGTAAGGTACCTGTGGCTGATGGTGGGGTGAGCTGGGTGCATGTGTGCTATGGAAACTACTTGCAGCGGACCCACAGATATACGTGGGGCATTCCACTTATGCTGGCTTGTGCAGGGACATCAGCAGTTTCTCAGTACTTCATACCTGTGACCTTGGTGGCTTGACAGTGTTTGGCTAGATGACATTGGTATTCTATACTACAAACCCAAATAATGTGCTACTAACCTGTATGTACAATTCCAAAGGTGTGCCCATTTGATGGTACATTTTATACATTGTCTGTCTAGGATACTTCCACCTGTGTACTGTTTGTATGTCTGGGCCCACATTCATGCCATGTCCATCTTTCAGATGGTGACAGATATTACATCCAAACAATTACTATGGCTTACTGCTGGAATTTGTCTTGCTGTGATGCATTGTGTTTGGCACTGCAGTTGTGAGAACTTGGCCCTGTCATTGGCAGTACTGGCCAATGGCCACCAGGACAAAACCCATCATGCCTACATGCTGACTACTTTCACACAATATACAACACACACCAACCTAACACACACACAGCCCTGCATATTGTACATGTGCTACAATCTGTCCTGCTACTTTGGCCAGCTCATGTAATCTGTGCTCCACTGTTATTATACCTACACATACTTGTTACTACATTTCTACATAGGATTGGGGGGGGGGCACACCTGACAACTGTACACATTTGCTATGACTGTATTGGTATTTCAGGTACTCCATTTCATTCTGTATTCTGACCTATCATGCAGACTAGAGGCATATCAGTGTACTACAGTTCTTAGGTTTTAATGACCAACATTTCAGTTACATACTTCTTACCCTTCAGACCTAACATCCCACTGCCTGCCCTGTTGTAGTCTGTCTGTGTACGTCTGGAGGGGGGACTGTTCTCCATTGCCATCAATCAGAGGCCTTAGCACAGCCTTTCTTTGTGTTTGTCTACGCCTGTCCTGCTGGCTGAGACTGTTGTTGGGTATGTGAGCCTCACTGACTGGTATGTGTGTGTCCCATGGACACACATTTGGCCCACCACATTTCCTGCAGTGGGTTTTGTCACCTTGTCTAGTACTGGCTATTGTGGTGACACCAGTATTTGTTACAGATTTTATGCTACCAATATAGGTGTCTACTATCTGCTGGCATCCCATTCAGCCACCCGATTCCCTTGCATGCTCACATCCATACCATAGATGCAAATAACAAAATATACTACTCCATTCAGCAGTTAGGCTGTGCCAATATTGAGGATGGTGCTGGAGGGCTGACTATGTCAGATACACACAGTACAATCCCTACACATGGTTAGGCACAGGTAGTTTCATGTTTGGCATCCCTTTTACTGTATGTGCGAGTCAGAGGGAGGTGTCATTCCCTGGGTTCCTACCATCTCAGTATATATGCTATGCATTGCCTCTTTTCCAAGGCCTGAGCATACTGGGCATGCCTTCTTCTGCCTACTGGGGCATGCTCAGGTTGTTGTTCCTCTCAGTCACTCTGTGCCTGTGCAGGCTTTGGCAATGGTGGGGAGTTGTGTGGCCCTGCTTCATGCTGTTCCTGCTGCAGCTGTTTCCGCAGGATCATATTGTGTAGCATGGCACATAAAATAACAATTTGGGTACATGTAGCTGTTGAGTACTGCAAGGCTCTACCAGACATGGCCAGGCACTGGAACAGTGACTTGAGCAACCTAAACACATGTTCTATTATGATTCTGGTCTGTGCGTGTGCCTCATTATGGAGTTCTTGTGTGGGTGTGTGTGCATTTCTGATGGGTGTCATCAGCCACGGCTCTAGTGCATAACCAGAATCCCCCACTAGATGTCCCCATTGGGAAATCTCTGGTACAGCTGTGTCATATGCCAGATGTGGGAGTCATTATAATACCCTGGGCATCGCACACGACCTGGCAGTTGATGGAGGGGAAGCCCTTGCGGTTGATGTAGTCCCTACTCTGCTCATCGGGTGGTGCTTTGATGTGTATGTGCGTGCAGTCTATAGCACCCACTACCTCAGGGTATTCTGATATTTGGTGGAAGAGACGCATATGCCTGGTCAATGCTTTATGGGTATTGAGGAAATATATGTGCTTACTGGCATGTGCTGACATAGCATCCAGGAACTGGTGGAGTACCCTGGATGCTGATGCCTGTGAGATCCCCATGACATCCCCAGTTGGCCTTTGGAAGGTACCTGTGGCTTGTGCCCTTAGGACTACACATACCTTGGTATCCACTAGGATGGGTTCCCCTCTGTTGGTTCTGTGTGTGAGCGGTGGCCGGCACACCTCAACAGCTTGCTGTAGGAGGTCCCTGTCCACCCTATAGCGCTCCACTATCTCCAGCTCATGTAGCCCCTGGTAGGTTACTCTGGGTCTGTACACTCTTCTCCTTCTCCTGACTGTGGGTTGGTCATCAGCATTCTCATCCTCACCACCCTCAGCCTCTTCCACATGTTGATTTATGAGAGCTAATGCAGCCCTTATCATTTTGTTGCTTTTGTTAGATAAAATTTCCCCATTTGTGTACACGGGTGGTGTAGATTTTGTGGGAAAAACCAGAGGGAAAGGTGTTTTCATAGTTTATAGTAGTGTGCTGGGCTGGGCTGCTGGCTGTGTAATTGGCTGATTCTGATACATTTCACCTGCCATCTATGCTAGTTCTCCCTGATTACTTTCCTACTGCTATTTTCCCTTCACATTGCCTTCATGTTTAAGCCCAGAGGCACGCCGCACAAACACAATGTTCAGATGTGAATGGGGCTGCTATTTCCTGGTTTACTTTTTTTTTTTGGTTTAAAACTCGGTGTGCACACCCGTTTAGGCAGTGTAAAGTGTGCTTGGCAGCTTCAGACACACCCCCTTCCTTAGCTCTGCTTAGCTTAGGGCAAAACCAAGCCACAGGGCTCCAATAAGCTTACACTATGCCTGACACACCCCTCTATGATGTCAGCTAGCTCTTAAGCTTGCACCATGGTCTTCCTGCACCTACACGGTTGGGTGCAGGCTAGCCATGAGGGGAAATCTGTGATTCAGTATCATTACCCTCATTTGCATAGGATAGCCTACTAATGCCTAGTTACAAGTCCCCCACTGAACCTTCTCCCTTAGCAACCACTATTCACTGGCCTTGTAGTCATCTGCCTGCCATTGACTATAATGGCAAAATTGTGATTTTGCAGGGAAAGCTTATTTCAGGGTTTTTCTTTTATTTTCCAGCCGATCCCGTTTACGCACTGCTGCCCTATGCTTAAACGGCTGATATTGGCCAAAACAAATAAAAGCTATTTTTTTTGCAACTGTTTTCCATGCCAATAGCCATATATTTGGCCATTAGCATGCTTTACACATTATATACACTCTTTATTTGGTGCTGTCATGGCTCCGTTTTGTAGTTTGCAGAAATGTACTCAGTTACTAACCAAGTACATTTCTGGAGGTTACACTAGTCCTGCACGGATGACTACCAACTTCCAGGATCACAAATTCACCTCATTTACATGGTTTTCACCTGCAAATGGGATAATTTGCATAAAGGAGCTGTGTCCATGCAGGAATAGTGCAGGAGTGCTTGTGCACATCCTGGGAGCTTGTTCCTGGATCTCTCGGCTGCCAAATTGCCTCCAGCAGCTCCTGCACTATTCCCGCACACCATGCAGAGCTTGCTGAACCCTGGGGATAGATATTTATACACACACACACACACACACACACACACACACACACACACACACACACACACGTGTGTGTGTGTGTGTGTATGCATGTGTGTGCGTGTACGTGCGTGTACGTGCATGTGTGTGTGTGTGTGTGTGTGTGTGTGTGTGTGTGTGTGTGTGTGTGTGTATGCTCTTCCAGTAAAATGTGACACTTTAAAGGAGCTGTGCCTTAGGACACCATTCAGAAATCCACAGAAATTAACAAGATGCTTCAATGAAGCACACAAGCTGTGATGGATGGTAGCTGACCACATGTGGCTCCAATTCAGGTATTTGTGCATCTCAGGGGGTGCCATCCAGTATATTTCAGAGAAAACATTGTGCATGATCACTGCTGCTACTGTGCTTCGCCTTGTGGTAACATTCAAACATGGTGATCTCCAAGTCCAGGATGCCAGTGTTATGCATGTTACAAGAAGAAGGACATCTACAGGACAATGTTGATGTCATCAAAGAGTATGCTGGGATGTGCATCAGCGTGCAGGAAAATAGCATGCTCAAGATGCCCAGTTGCACAAAAATATAGTCTCATCAGATAGTAAAATATGCAGCATGTCATATTACACATGCATACAGCACACAGCCTGATGTGTCATCTTTCTAGATGATATTGCAATAATCTGATAAGCACAAGTCACACTGAACAGTGTATTTTCTGACTACCTTTAACATCAAACATTATGACAAAATATTCACTAACAGAAAACACAAGGACTCTGGAACACAGATGTGATATAATAACCTTTACTACCCCAACATAAGCTTTGCAATTACTCAAGATTTTGGGCTAGAAGGAACCTTTAGTTGAGAGTTATTAAGTTACTAATGGTAGATACAGTGCTTAAATATACACTTGTGTTTAATAAATGAAGTACTTAATTTCTTTCTTTCTTTGCTGAAAAAGACACTTGAAAAAATGCTACTGTGGAAAAATGCTCATGTGCTTAGTACAACAACTCCACCTCGAGACAGGCACAGTGTATTTGTCTGTTTGCATGTGTGTGTGTGTGTTTATGTGAGAGACTACAACACCTCCACCTCAGAGACAAGCACATTGTGTGTGTGTTTGTGTGTGTGTGTGTGTGTGTGTGTGTGTGTGTGTGTGTGTGTGTGTGTGTGTGTGTGTGTGTGTGTGTGTGTTTGTGTGTGTGTTTGTGAAAAGTTCTGCATTTTAGACTACTGTCAGTGATCATTTAGCAGAGAAGATAACAGCTCAACATAGCTGGAATTAGGCACAGGACAGACGCTCAGGAAGCTCAAATTGCTCACGGCACTGAAAGTGGTAGTAGTGAGTAAAGCTGAGGAGCGAACTGCACATTGAAGATAAATTACACTGGTGGTCTTGACTTCACCTGTTTCTCTTTGGGTTTGAGTCTGTCTGCCTCAGGCTCCGTAATCCACATGGCTTTCTCCTGTATGTCTTGTGTGTCTCTAGTCTTTTCTATGTCTGTCCCATACATGTCATGTGTGCATCTGCAGTGTGACTGTTCTGCATGTCAGTAAATGCCTGTTCTGTGTGATGGAGTCAATTTATCAAATGCTGCTTGTGTGTTTCAATCTTGCCATAGTGCTGTCATTGTCATGTGTTTGGAAGTCTGTGTGTGGTGTCTCAGTTCTGTCCTGTGGTAGTGCTGCCTTCATCTTGTGTGGGTCTCTGTTCAGTCTTGCAGTAGTGTTGTCCTGTGGGTGGATGCCTCTGTCCTATGTATGGGTGTCTGTGTGGGTGTTCAGTCTTGCTGTAGTGCTATCTGTATCATGTTTGTGCATCTGTCCTGTGTGCAAGCGTCTGTGTAACTGTCTGTCTTGTATGTCTCTGTTCAGTCTTGCTATAATGCTGTCTTTATCTTGTGTGGGTGTCTGTTCTGTGTGTGGAAGTCTGTGTGGGTGTTAATATTCAGTCTTACTGTAGTGCTTTCTTTCTCATGTGTGGCTATCTGTCCTGTCTGCAAGCCTATGTAGTTGTCTGTCTTGTGTGCCTCTGTCCTGTGTGGGGGAGTCTGTGTGGGTGTTTGTTCTGCCTTGCTGTATTACTGTCTTTGTTGTGAGTGTCTGTGCTGTGTGTGGGAGTCAGTGTGGGTGCATTTGTGTACGTCTGTGGGACTGGCTACCTTGATGTGATATAGATGCTTGTCATAATGTAACAACAATACTACTAAATGCCAGTCTGTTATATCTCTCAACCTCTTGGCACAAAAAAACTGGACAAAGCCAAAAATAATGGGGGGACAAAGCAACAAAAATTGGGACAAATTTTAAATATTGCTCTTTTAAACTTAAAAATATTTTGGAATAAAAGGTGTTGTGTTACCATGCATTTTCTGAAGGATATGAAGCCTGAAACTCAAATTACTGTCATTATTTAATGCATTTAACCCTCACTGATTTGCCACAAAAATCCAGAAAACTATACATTTTGAGGAATAGACCAAAAATGATTGAAATTAGGACATTCTGTGAAAATCTGGGCAGTTGAGGAGTATGCAGTGTGTGTGCACCTGTGAGTGGTGCTGTGATACAGGGGCTTGTCTTAATGTAAGCCTTTCTGTGTTGGAGGGAAGCCTTCTAGCTTATCAGTGGGAGTGGTAAGCACTACGTAGCCTATCTACCACAAGAGTGGTTTCTGGCCCAGAAATTGCAGTTTATTGGCTGTTTGGGCAGTTTTTCCATCTCTTTCAACATTCTGGTTTAAAAGTCCGTGTTTGCGTTTGCTTCCCGCCTTTCCTGTAGCTAGTCTAGTCCAGATAGAGATTTGAGGTATCCAGGACTGTTTGTAAGCTTCTGAGTCCCCCAAGCCTTTCTGTGTTGGAGGGAAGCATTCTAGCTTATCAGTGGGAGTGGTAAGCACTAGGTAGACTATCTACCACAAGATCCAGGTACAGATTCTTAGTTTTAGCACTTGAATTTGCTTATTCGTGCTCAGCACATGTTCAGAACTTGTTAGCACTAAATAAACTACAGATTACTACACCTCTCAACCTTCCTCTTTACCTAGAGGAAAACAGTTTTGGTACTTACTTTCCTCACTTGCTTAGGGAAAACAGCTCTTGTACTCACTTTCCTCACTTATCTGGAGGAAAATAGTTTTTTTATTCAGGCATATCCAAGGGTCAGCTCCCAGTGTTCTCTCCTGTCTATCTGATGAATCTGGGCATCTTGAGGCAATGTA
This sequence comes from Protopterus annectens, assembly GCF_019279795.1. Lineage (NCBI taxonomy): Eukaryota > Metazoa > Chordata > Ceratodontiformes > Protopteridae > Protopterus > Protopterus annectens. The sequence goes on from NC_056743.1 coordinate 750,261,762, forward strand.
GCAATTGCCTCATGTACACAGACAACCCTCTCCTCCTACCACCCAACACCCCTACCTGTGAGAGATGCACTTATCTAGCCAAATTGGAGGTAAAGCTCTCTCCAACCAAGACTGAACTTGACAGTCAAGAGGAGAAGGTAAACACTTGCACCACACCACATTCATCACATAGTCCCACTAAACCTACACCACCAAAATCTGCACATAGAAACACAAAAACATTTGCAGAGTCTCTCAATAATAATCTGCTCAAGCAACAGAGTCCTCCAAAGCAGAAACACAAGCAACCTCCACCCCCCAAACACAACCCAAATGACACATAGCCCACAGACTCAATGTGGCAATAAACCACAGCCCATAAGGCAAACTAATGTACCCAACACACTAGTCATAGATGACTATAGTCAGGAACACTAATGTCCCACTGACCAGGCTAAACAAGGAGAAGGTTACTGTCAGCTCTGCCACATAACCCATGTACTCAGGTAACTCCACATCAAGTACAAATATGACTCTGTCATTGTCCATGTTGGTGCAAATGACCTGAGAAATACCTCCCTGGACTACATGAAAAGAGACATGGAAGAGCTCTACAATCTTGTAGCCCAGGCAGGTATGACCCTAGCCCTGAGTAGCATCCCACCATCGCTCAGAATGATACCGCAGTACAAGGAAAAATGATTGACTTCAACAATTGTCTAAGCTTCTGGTGTCATTCTAAAGGGATCCAGTATCTGCCTGGGACAACATGGTCAACAGACCACAATGCTTAGCCAAAGATGGCCTGCACCTGTCACCCCTGGGATTCTGGATACTGGCTAAGGCTCTTGCCTCCCCTATAGTGCCTTTTTTAGGCAAGGTTCAAATGACAAATTCACCACCATCACAGGAACAGGCAAGCAAAAATCTGAGGGTAATGCTACTTAATGCTAGAAGTCTAAATCTCAAAATTCACTCACTCGAGGCACTCCTTAAAATGGAGGACATTGATATCTGTGCAGTGACTGAGACCTGGTTCAAGGATCTAGAGAGCACCCCTGCATTACCAGGCTATAACTCATACCACACTTTTCGGCCATCTAACCTGGACCAGAACACCAAAGGCGAAGGTGTATTCATATTCATTAAGGATATCCACACCTCCAGGCTAGTTGCAGCATAATACATCCAAGGTTATCCAAGTGCAACTAACTCTGGGCCAAACTGCAATCCAAATTGTAGCTTGCTACAGATCCTCCACCATGCCCCAGGATTCCCACTCCTCTTTTCTTGATATACTGGAAAATATTAGGGTTCAACCAAACACCCTAATAATGAGCGATTTCAACTACCCCACCATTAACTGGGAAAACTACTCTTGTACCAACTCCTTCACTCAATGCTTTCTGGAATTCATAAATTCCAATGCCCTGGATGAACTTATCCACACCCCCACCGAGGCAACAATATCCTAGACCTAGTCATTACCAACATGAGTGACTGGTGTTCCACACCTGAAATCAACTCCTTGTTGGTCAGATCCAACCATAAGCTAATCACCCTAGATATCTGCATCCCGTCCTCATCCACTGTTAAGGAAACCACGGTAAAAAATGTCTCCAAAGCCAACTTCATGCTTCTTACGACAGAAGCGGCAAACTTCATGACACTCATGCAGATGGACAATACAGTTACGACTGCTGAATCCTACACAAATGCACTCTATAAGCACTTACACGAGTGCATGGATCGTGCTATCCCAAACAGAACCAAGATGCTATCCTCCAAAAAAAGGAAGCCAATCTAGTGGCCCCCTGCCGTAAACAAACTCTACAACAGAAGGAAGAAACTGTTGCAAAAGAGAGTAAAATCCCATGAGTGGAGGAGCTCCCTGGTCAGCCTCAGTAAGAAGATGAGATCTCTTATAAGATCCTCCAAAGCTAGCTATGAAAACAAAAGTGCCACTGATTCTAAGGGCAACCACAAAGCATTTTATAGTTATGTCAAGAATCTCAATGGCAACACTCAGATCTGCACAGCAAAACAGCACAAAAATTACAGAACCAACTGATATTGCCAACACCCTGGCAGATATGTTCAGTGCTAACTTCCCCCCCCTCTCACCCCAATATCTATACAGGAAGAATGCAGAGTCCCTGTAATCACATCTATGCAGATAAAAGCTGCAATCTCTAAAACCAAAAACACAGCATGAATGGGACTGGACAATATCCCAGGCTGCATTTTACATGAACTTCAGAACAAACTGCCTCCCCACCTAAGCACCATGTTCAATCATAATCTCACATCAGGCTTTGTGCCCACTGAATGGTGCACAGCAACAGTTATCCCACTCCACAAAGGGGGAGCCACCACTGATCCTGGGAACTATTGCCCTATTAGTCTGATGAGCCTGGTCTGCAAGTCCATGGAACGTATCATCATGGAACTCATAAACAAAGACATTGGTAACCTCCAAACTCTGGACCCCACCCAGTTCGGGTTTGTGAAAGGCAGATCATGCCTTCTGAACCTGATCAACTTCTTTGAGGCAGTCACCAAAGCCGTAGATGAGGGTAAGATGGTTCACACAGCCTATCTTGACCTCACCAAGGCTTTCGACACCATTCCTCATTTTGTAATTATAGCTAAACTCACTAAACTAGGTATAAATCCCTACGTCACAAGATGGGTTGTCAACTAGCTCACTGACAGAACCCACACTGTAAAAGTTGCAGACTCTAAATGTGACTTCAAACCAGTGACAAGTGGAGTACCACAGGGTTCTGTCCTGGGACCTCTCCTGCGTGGTATCTACTTCTCTGAAGTACAGGCTAACATAGAAGGCCTCTGGCTAACGAAGTTTGCAGATGACTGCAAACTAGGACCCATAGTCAAGTCCCCAAATGATGTGGACATCCTACAGAAGAGCTTCACTGGGACAGATGTCTGGTGTCAGAGGCATGGCCTCAAGCTCAATGCCAAAAAGTGCATTGTCATCCCCTTTGGTAAAAACTCTGTACCCATGAACTACCACATAAATGTCAGTCTATTTAACGCCGAATGTGTGATAAGAGACCTTGGCACCCAGGTGGACAGTAGTCTCTCCTTTGATAATCACATTGCCACAGTAGTCAAGAAATCCTTCTATGTGGCACCTCATCACAAAAGGGTTCTCATCCAGGAAAAAAGAGGTCATTGTTCCACTGTACTCGTCACTCATTAGACCCATTATAGAGTACAACGCCCCTTTTGGAATGTACCTCACAATACATCAGCAGCAGCTGGAAAGGCCACAGAAGTACCTCTCAAAGAGGATTACTGGCCTCAAACAGATGCCCTACACAGACCGTCTCAAAAAACTCCAGCTTTACTCCGTAGCACATCGTCTACTCTGAGGTGATCTCTGCCTAACATATAAAACTATGTTAAACCCAGAGCTGTTGGACATGCTGCACCTAAAGAAATCCCAATCCCTCCAAGCTACACACTCTAGGGACCTAAACCTTGTCACCACAATAAATAGGACATGCTGGAGGGATAGATTCCTGTCCCAGAGACTTCCTATACTCTGGAACAAGGTATCCATCTATGTCAAGCAAAGTTCCTCATTAGCACTCTTCAAGAAAAATCTTGATGAGTGGATGGAAAACAGGAAATACTCCCCAGGGATCACTTCTGTGGCTCTGCTCGACAGGGGCACAGGAAATTAACTTTATTGGGTGGCATAAGCCAGGGAACCTTGTTGGCTAGGCTTACTTAGGCCCTTGGGCCGATAGCCTAGTACCTACCTATGAACCTATGAACCTATTAGAACTAAATGCCAGTCAGTGTATGCACCTTGGTACTTCAAGTCTTTTTAAGGGTCTAAATGTAGTAACCCTGTAGTGACTGTTAAATGGTGCTGGATGAGCTTGATAGGAAGGGGGGTGAGATGGCAATGTGGTCACACTTTATATTCTCCTGGGTAGGACTCCCAACTTGAAACTTGCTGGGGGACTTCAAAATGCTAGCACCAGCCCTATTAACATAATAGCTGTCCAGTAGAAATTGCTACCTTATTCCATACCTACTTCATAGGAAGTATTGCTTTCCTACCTAAAAACTCTTTACTCCATCCAGTCCTTCTGCCACCCCCACAATAACACCCCATCCTAGTATTTCTGTGATTAACAGGCTAGACCAAAAGAAGCATTCTCCATACACCACACACACTACCTCTTCCTTTATTCCCACCCTACCATCCACACATGAACCTAATTCACATTTTATATCCATTGCTAGTAACTTCCAAATAGGACTTGCCTCTCTAACATTGACAAAAATGTCTTCTACTTTAAACTTAGACTTTGCTCCACTGCAGTTAACAACCTCCCACCTGAATACATAAAGATAGCTGCTAAGGCCATAGCATGCCCAGTCTCTAGCTATAACACTAGATCAATAGCTGAATCCTATGTGCTCTCACTATGGAAAAAATCCTATATCATTCTTCCCTCTTCATAAAGATGTCATCTCTCTTGATATCTCTAACTTCTAGATTGTTGTAATATTATTACCTCTCTCAAAAATTTCATAAACATCTCCTCCACTATCTCCAACAAGAACAACTCTTGCCATCCACCCAACATGGCTTCCACCTACCACACAGTAAAACTACTACCCCAATATTATTCAATGGCACCATAAACAAAAAGAGGGACTGAGGCAAACTTATTTCCTCCCTATTCCTTGACCCGACTAAAGCCTTTGATACAATATTTCACCCTAAACTCATGTACAAACTATCTCAATTTAGATTATCCCTTTCTTCATTACTGTGGTTCTATAGCTATTAAACTGACAGGCTCCAAACTATAAATTTGCAGAATACTCTCTCTTTCCCTACCTGCACGTCTCCAATGGTGTACCTCAAGGCTCTATTCTTGGTTCCCTCCTCTGTAATATGTTTAGCAATGACCTTTATATTTCTGTAGGTCCAGCTTCTCTTATACAATATCCTGATGATTCCATGGTTATATGTGCATCTAATAACGTCTCAACCCTTCCATATCACACAAGAAACTTTTTCCTCACTTGAGAAGTGGCTCCATAATGCCCAGGTACTACTCATCCCTTCTTCTTCTTTCGGCTTTTCCCAGTTAGGGGTTGTCCCAGCGGATCACCTGTCCACTCATGATTGGCAGTGGAGTTTTTATGGTGTTGGGTTGCCAGCCCGGCACCCAACCTTCCACAGAAGGCACACACACACACACACACACACACACACACACACACACACGCACTCATGCCTAGGGCCAATTTAGAGTATCCAATCCACCTACAGCATGTCTTTGGGATGTGGGAGGAAACCAGAGCACCTGGAGAAAACCCACTTGACCACAGGGAGGACATGCAGACTCCACACAGAAGGCACCCCAGCCAAGGATCAAACTGGAGAGCCTCTTGCTGTGAGGCACCAACTCTAATCGCTACTACTCATCTCTAAAAAAAAAAAAAAAAAAAAGTTACTGCTATTTCCCCCAAAATCATATGTCTGACAAAGCAATTTTCAAAATCTTTTCTCTATTCAAAACTGAAAGTAGTCAATCACACAAAACTTCTTGAACTGATTATAGATAATAACCTTAAATTCGACCTACATGTTCAAAGTAACATAAAAAGACTCATCAAAAATAAGGTATGCTCTACATTTATAAAAACATGCTTCTCAACACCACCAAACCCACTCTTGCCACTACCTACTTTCTCCCATTTCTCTTATATGTTGTGCCCATCCATCCTAACCAACCTTCAGACTATGGCTAAACATAAGCTGGTGGCATGCTATAATTGCAAAATTTGTGCCAGACAAATAAGCAATACCTCATCCACCACTGTATTGCTCTTAAGGCACTGAATTGGCTTGAATGACCTCACCACTTAGATTACATACAGCTTATCTGTACACATAATATTATTCACAAAAAACAATGACTGCCCTGCTTTTACTCCTATTTTCTATTCCTACCACCCTAATAGACTACTTCGATCTAATGAGTAATATCTTCTCAGCATATATAAAGTTCACAAATCCTCTGGACAAAGTTTCTACTCATATTGTGACAGTAAGAAATGGAATTATATCCCTCTGCAAATTAGATCGACCTCTGACCTTTCCAACTTCAGGCAACTACTAAGTAAGACAGGGGCATTGGGTGCTGACTTGTCGGAACATGGGCTAAATTCTTGGCTAGGCTTGTAAGAGCCTCAGGACCTAAAGCCTAGTAACTTCCTATGATCCTATGATCCTAAGACTTGGCTCTGCTCCTGCATTACCCCAGGATGAACTAGTCCCTCCCTCCTTCTACCCCCAGCATACTTCTTTCTAATTCCCTCTCTATAAATGTAGTCAATTTATTTCATAGATAAGGGATGAAGATAATTTATATCTGTTCCAAGGAGTGCACTCAGTGTGTTTAATGCCATCTCTATGAACTGCAACTTGTGAATTCCTTAACTATTGTCAATGTTCATTTTCAACTTGTTATATCTGTCCAAATGTTTACACAATGTATGTATAGGTTCAGACTATATGAATTGAAACTTTTAATGAGTTAATGTGTTGTTCTTCTGTATTAGGTTTTGTAACAACTTTATTTAACTACAACCATATTATGTCAGTTAATAAATAAACAAAATGCAATACTGTCATTTATTGTTAAATGCCAGTATGCATAGAAGACCGATCTGGATTTGCTGATTTCACCCCTAATACTTTGCGCCCAGGGTGGCTGGCCCCTTTGCCTCACCTAGCTATGCCTCTGAATACAAAAATGGATTTCTTATACTCATAGTTAATTATCTAAGAGTTTAGACTTAGTTATACGTCTTCAGTTCCTGATGAAAGAGACACTAAACCTTCTGATGTATTATGAAGAAGAACTTATAGCATCCATTTATGATCATGATTCACTTTACACCAAGTCATGGCCCTTTTAATGAAATGGGTGATCACTTCTTTGGTTTTTCAACCTTTGAGTTGGCCATATTAACTTATGGAATGCAGAGGATAGCATGTATATTGTAAGGGTGGCATGCCTCCATGCAAAACATAAAAAAAATTGATGAACTTATTAGATTAAAGGACTTGATTGCTTGACTATTGATGTAAAGTGAGCTAGGTTAGTGAACCATAAGCTTATTAGTCCAAATTCACATTTGTTTTCATATTCTTTCCCCTCTTATTATCTAATACAAACAGATCAATCCCCTTTCCTACAGTCTTCTCTGTCAGCATTCTTTTTTATTAACCTTAAAACCATGTTAGCATTGTTTCCTACCTACTAATACCTTTTATACCTTTAGAAACCACTAAATACTAGAGATGTCATCCTGGGATTAGCTAATAATCCTTAATGAGATGAAAAGCATCTCATTAATCACAAGACACACAACTTTCCTAAACAGTGTGCCACTCAACCAAAGCCCCTGAGGCAAAAGCATGCCCAACACACTAGTCATAGGTGACTCGATAGTGAGGCACACTGATGTCCCACTCACTAGGCTGATTAAGGAGAAAGTAACAGTCAGCTGCCTGTCAGGTGCCAGGATCTGCCACATAACACACGCACTCAGGTCCCTGAACAACAGGTACAAATATGACTCTGTCATTGTACATGTGGGTGTGAATGACCTGAGACGTACCTCCCTGGACTACATGAAAAGAGACATGGAGGAGTTCTTGGATTATGTAGCCCAGGTGGGTATGACCCTAGCCCTGAACAGCATCCTACCATCACCCAGAATGACACCACAATACAAGCAGAAAATGATTGATTTCAACAATTGGCTAAGTTTCTGGTGTTATTCTAAGGGGATCCAGTATCTGTCTGCCTGGGATGACATGATTGACAGACCTCGATGCTTTGCCAGAGATGGCCTGCATCTGTCACCCCTGGGGTACCGGATACTGGCCAAGGCTCTTGCCACCCCTATAGTGCCTTTCTTAGGTGGTGTTTCAAATACGAAATTACCACCTTAACAGCTATAAACAAATACAATTTGAGGGTCATGCTGCTCAACACTAGAAGTCTAAATTTCAAAATGCACTCACTCAAGGTACTCCTTAAAATGGAGAACATCGACATTTGTGCTGTAACAGAGACCTGGTTCAAGGAAGCAGAAAGCACCCCTGCACTACCAGGCTGCAACTTATTCCACTCCTTCCATCCTCAGAACTTGGACTAAAGCTCCAAAGGCAGTGGTGTTTCCATATTCATAAAGGATGCGCACACCTCCAGACTGGTAGCCCAACATAATGCATCTGAAATACTTTAGGTGCAGCTAACATTGGGTAAGACATTGATTCAGGTCGTAGCCTGCTATAGGTCCCCAACCATGTCCTAAGATTCACACTCCACATTCATAAGCACCCTGGAGAATATTAGGGTCCAACCTAATACTCTCATACTGGGTGACTTCAATTACCCCTCCATTAACTGAGAAAACTACTCATGTACCAGTACACTTGCCCAATGCTTTCTGGAATTTATTAATTCCAGTGCCCTGGACCAACTCGTTCTTACCCCCACTAAAGGTAGCAACATCCTTAACCTGGTCATTACTAACATGGGTGACCGTTGCTCTACACCAATAGTCAACTCCACCCTGGTTAGATAAGATCACAAGCTAATCACCATGGAAATCCACATCCCCCCCCCCCCCAACAAAGGTAACCACCATGAAAAACTTCTCTAAAGCTAACTTTTGGCTCCTAAAAACAGAGGTGGCTAACTTCACGGCACCCATGCAAATGGAGAATAGTTGCATGACTGCCATATCATACACCAATGCACTGTACGAACATGTACACAAATGCATGGATCTCACCATACCCAATAAAACTAAGATGCTCTCCTCAAAAAAAGGAAGTCAATCTGGTGATCCCCTGCCATAAACAAACTCTACAACAGAAGGAGGAAACTGATGCGGAATAAGGTGAAGTCCCAAGACTGGAAAAACTCCCTTATCAGCCTCAGCAAAAGGTTGAGATCCCTCATCAAATCCTCTAAAACTAGCTATGAAAACAGAATTGCAGCAGATAGTAAAGACAACCACAAGGCCTTCTATAGTTATGTAAAGAATCTCCATGGCAATACCCAGATTTGCGCTGAGCTACTGCACAATGGTATCTCCTATACCGAGCCAACAGATATTGCAAATATGTAAACGAAAAGTCACAACAAACTTTTTAAGACAAAGAAGACAAGTCCCAGATGCAGCAGCTTCCACACTGAGGTTTAATAAATTCAACACAACTATCACTTAAAGCGCTTTTCATCTGCTACCAATGCAGACTTCATCAGAAGTGATAAAATCAGGTTGCTAGAACATTTAAATAGTTGCAGACACTAACTACCACAAAACAATTAAGTATTTAACTATTTAAAGATACACTATCATAAAAATAAATACAGATGAATCATAATACAAAATACATTACTTATAATTACTTTGAAAAGGCAAGATCATATAAACATATAAAAGCAGGGCAAATTAACTTATTATATTAAGTAAAATATAAAATAAGAAAAAAGAGAGGGAAGGGAACAAAACATACAAGAACTTTCAATAATAAAGCAACTCTAAGTGGTTCCTTTACCTCTGTAAACTCTTCAATTTTAGAACACTACTGATGGAATTGTTTTCATTCAAACCTGGAACATTACTTGCGTCAAGTTTAATTTGCCATGTAAGTTCTAACTCTTCAAGTTTGAATGCTACAGGGCCACCTCTATTGTTACCCCCAGCTTTGTCTATTACCAAAAATGTAAACTTATGATCTGAGTTCAAATGAATGTGTTTAGCCAAAGCATTATCAAGCTTGTTACGACTAATTGCATACATGTGCTCATACACCCTGTCACGGAGTCTACGCTCCATTTTCCCTACATAAAATGCAGGGCAATGCATACATCTAGCTAAATAAACTATACCTCTAGAGTTGCAATCAAACCTTTCCTTCAATCTATATTTCTGACTGTGTATCGAGAAGGAATTTGTAATGCCAATAAATTTACAAAAATTACAATTTTCACATTTAGACATCCTTCCTACCTTGAGAGGGTTGTAGGACTGTTTTTCTAATAGATCTTTTAAATTCCTACCCCGTTTGTACACTATGTTAGGTGAATCCCCAAACTTGTCAAACAGAATCTGGTTACATCTAAACGTTTCCCAGTTTTTCATTATTATTTTTACACAGAAGGGGCTATGTGTACAAAAGGTGGTTATAAAGCCACTGCCAGGTGATTGCATCCTATGTGACTCTATTAAAGCTTGTTGAGAAAATTCCATGGTTTCAAAATTTAATACTCTAACCTGTTCTAAGGTCTTAGGAGCCAATATCAACTTAAAAACCCGGTTTTCTCTCTTGATAGTAACTTCATCAATAAGGGCTTCTAACAAGGACTCAGGGTACCCACGGTGCAGAAACAGTTTTTTCAGAAACAAACATTCATCATAAAAGTCACCATCGATGGAAATGATGCGTGAAGCCCTAACCAGCTGTCCCTTAATAATTGCCCTCTTTTGATAAAAAGGGTGACAGCTAGTGAAATGCAGAAATGTGTTTGAATAGGTCTTTTTTCTAAATATTTTAGCTGTATAGCAATTCAATGCTCTATTCTTAGTAAGCCAGATGTCCAAATAGGCTATAGAGTCCATGCTAAAATTAAAAGTAAACTGTAGAAAATTTGTTGTCTTATTAAATGTTTCCAACAAATCTGCACCCTTTTTTTCATCACCTTTTAATAAAATGAATATGTCCAAAAATCTGGTATAGTAAGCTAGCATGTTGGAAATATGAGCATTTTTAAATACAAATTCGGACTCCCAGTAGGCCATGACCAAATTGGCCACACTGGCTCCGCAAGGGGAGCCCATTGCTAACCCCACTTTTTGTAGGTAAAATTGATTGTTAAATAGGAAGAAATTATTACTCAAAACTAGATCTAAAAGCTCCATCACTAAAAAGACGTCCCCCTTTGGAGCGTTATGCTTTAACATCATAAACGCTACCCATTCTGTGCATATTTGGTGAGGAATACAGGTATATAAATCTTTGACGTCAATTGTCAAAAAATTGTTACTTTCAGCATAATCTATGGTATAAATTTTTGTATTTAGATTCATCTGTATTTATTTTTATAATAGTGTATCTTTAAATAGTTAAATACTTAATTGTTTTGTGGTAGTTAGTGTCTGCAGCTATTTAAATGTTCTAGCAAACTAATTTTATCACTTCTGATGAAGTCTGCATTGGTAGCAGATGAAAAGCACTTTAAGTGATAGTTGTGTTGAATTTATAAAAGATATTGCAAATATACTTGCGAACAGATTCAGTGCTAACTTTACCCCTCCCCCCAAATGACCAATCACAATACCAGTAGATTGCCAGGCACCCAGTATTACTGCTGCACAGGTTAAAACAGCACTGTCCAAGGCCAAGAATACAGCTTCTATGGGATGTGACAGTATCCCTGGCTGTGTTCTACATGAACTACAGAGTGAACTGGCACCTCACGTGTGTGCCTTGTTCAATCATAGCCTCACCTCAGGCTTTGTCCCTACCAAATGGTTCACTGCTACAGTCATCCCTCTCCACAAAGGAGGCGTGACTACAGATCCCGGGAACTATTGCCCCATTAGCCTGATGAGTCTGATATGCAAAGCTATGGAACGCATCATCATCATGGACCTAATAAACAAGGATATAGGGAATCTCCAAACTCTGGATTCTACACAGTTTGGTTTTGTGAAGTGTAGATCATGCCTGCTCAACTCGGTTGACTTCTTTGAGTCAGTCACCAGAGCTGTGGATGAAGGTAAGGTGGTTCATACAGTCTACTTTGATCTGGCCAAGGCCTTTGATAACATTCCCCACTCAGGAATCATAGAAAAACTTACTAAGCTAGGCATCAATCCCTATATCAGTAGGTGGGTTGCAAACTGGCTCACAGATAGAACCCACAGTGTGAAAGTAGCTGACTCCAAGTCAGACTGCCTACCAGTCACGAGTGGAGTCCCACATGGTTCAGTCCTGGGTCCTCTCCTGTTTGGTATCTACTTAGGCCAACACGAAGGGACTCTGGCTGACAACGTTCACAGATGATTGCAAGTTGGGGCTATTATTAACTCCCCAAGTGATGCTGACATCCTACAGAAACGTCTCAATGAGACCAATGACTGGCATCAGAACCATGGCCTTAAGCTCAATGCCAAAAAATGTGTCTTCATCCTCTTTGAGAAAAACCCAGTTCCCTTGAATTATCACATTGATGGTAGTCCACTGAACACAGAAGGTGTTATAAGAGATCTGGGAACACAGGTTGACAGCAACCTCTCTTTTGACCACCATGTTGCCACTGTGGTCAGAAAGTCCTTCTATGTGGCACATCGCATTACTAAGGGTTTTGCATCCAGGAAGAAAGAGGTCATTGTCTCCCTCTACTCTTCCCTCATTAGGCCAATCATCGAGTACAATGCCCCATTTGGCATGTACCTCACTAGACACCTGCAACAACTAGAGAGGCCACAAAAGTACCTCACAAAGAGGATCCTAGGCCTTAAACACTTGTCCTATATGGACAGACTCAAAAAACTCCAACTATTCTCTGTCTCATATTGCCTACTTAGAGACGATCTCTGCTTGAATTACAAAGCCATGTCTGACCCAGCTCTGTTAGAAATGCTACATCTAAAGAAATCCCTATCCCTCCACACCACATGCTCCAGAGACCTCCACCTCATTACAACAATCAACAGAACATGCTGGAGGTACAGGTTCATAACCCAGAGACTGCCCATGCTATGGAATAGACTTCTCATACATGTCAAGCAGAGCACCTCACTGGCCCTCTTCAAGAGAAATCTTGATGAGTGGATGGGAAATAGAAAATTCACCCCGGGGATCACTCCAGTGGCTCTACTCGACAGAGGCACTAGGAACTAAGGTTGGGTGACATGATGCCAGGGTAATCTTATGGGCTAGGCTTGTAAAGGCTCCAGGGCCATTAGCCTAGTACACACCTATGAACCTATGAACATGTTCTTATACTGCTAATCAAGATTTAATGTTACTATTCCTGTTTTCTTCTTTATTTTCATGTTTTCACAGATGAGAAGCATATCCTTTAAGACTTCTGTAAAAGCTGTTTATATGCTCTGTCTAAATATCTGTGATACTCCCAACCAACTATTTGTTTTGTTGGACATGTGGCTCTCCAATCACTGGCTCTAAGCCTCTTGTTAGCACTACCTGCCCTCAAGCTGCTAACTCATATAGTAAGAGTGGACAGCTCGTTCTTAAACAGTAGGGCAAATATTCTCCTTAAATTCATTCTGTACCCTTTAGAATAGTCCATGAATCATCATGACATTCCATGGTCATAAAATATTTGCCACCATGCTGACCTCCACAAAGGGGAAGAATGCTTGTTAAATGTAACTCTTCTTCTCATGCTGTCACTAAATATACAATAATAGCCATTAATGCTAATACCAAGCTGGATGCAAAATTAACAAAATTGCTTAGGTGCACAGATGCAGCCAGATGTTCCAAACAGTTTGTGTTGTTGTATATTCTTCTGTCACCATACAATTAATTACCAGAACAAATCTGTTATTTTCAAAATCCAAGTTCGGACTTATGACACAAAGATATCATTTCTAATTGCCTAATAATTATGGAATTTTTCTAAACAATGATATGCATTCATATCAGACTGATGCTTTGTAGAATTATTACTTTGCACACCAGCTGTCTGTTAGTGATTAGATGATAGACTCAAGGCCACTAGAAAATTGTAGAAAATTTAATTAAAAAGTATAGGACTATTTTGCAAATTTTGTTGGAAAATTGTGGGATTCGCTGCCCAATCACACTACTCTCTAATAGTTTGCTATAATGTATGCTACAGCTTGTATTAATCACATAAGTTATTAGACAGATGAGTTTCCATGTGTTGTCTTTTTACTCAGAGCTTTCTTTGACTGTAGTGAAAGCCTACATCTTGACAACCTAGCCCTAAGCTGGTTTAAGGCTTATCTCTCTGGTAGGTTACAAGCTGTCCAGTGGCAAAACAGACTATCTGACCTGCTCCCAAACACCATTGATGTTCCTCAGGGCTCGATACTTGGTCCCCTTCTTTTTTCCATATTCATTAACGATCTCCACTCTGTCATCCCTAAAGCCACCTGCATTCAATATGCGGATGACTCAACCCTGATCTGCTCTGACACCTCTCTTCCAAAACTACAAACAGCCACTCAACACTGTTTTACTATAGTGGAAAAATGGTTCTCGATCTGGAAACTCTCATCAATCCATCAAAAAAAAAAACTACTTTCTTTTCCCCACCATACCCACACCACTAGATAAAGATCTTCCTATTCCAAATAATATCTCCTTTCATGTTGAATCCATCAATGGTACTATCATTGCACCTGTCTCTAGCACACCAAATTATTAGGTGTCACACCACCACAAACTCAAAATTTGACTTTCACATCAGCCATACCATTAAAACTGATAACAAGAAACTAGGGTCCCTGTATAGAATAAAAACTACCTACCCCGAACACCAAACTTAAACACATCTCCTCTCCACCCTCTTGTCGCTCCCCAGTACTCACCTTTCTTAAAAGCGTGAACTTAATATGCTTACTGTTGGCTATAACCACATCGCCAGATTTATTACAGGAAATCCATATCGAACTCACCACTGCCTTAACCTTAAGCAAATTGGCTGGTTAGAATTGCCCAACCTTCTCAAACTAAACCAACTCTCTGAAGCTTTTAAAATAATAAACTACCCAGATAGAATTCCATCACTGAGCAGTATACTGATACCACCACCTTAACTGCCTTGATCGTCCACCAACCTTAACTGCCTTCGATCGTCAAACAGTGTTCAAATACTCACCATTAAAGCAAAAAATATGGGTGGTGATGCTCTCTATGCTAATTCCATTGGAAAGCCTTGGAATTCACTTCCAAACCATATAAGAAATATGACTTCACTTAACCAATTTAAAAATAATCTCAAAGAATATCTTAACTCACACTGGCTGTGTCCCTGTACTGAACCAGACTAACCTAGGACTCGCTCCTCCCAATCTTCTTTGACTTTAATTCCTTTAATACTGGTCCCTCTATGTTATCACCTCAACCTTATAATAGAATATTTATTGTTTTTATGTATAGCCTGCTGCAATTGTTTTTTTTTCTCATCCTATGTTAATCCTTCCTCATTGCGTGTTATTTGTATAGATGTCATGTCATTATGTTGGAGCTTTTCTCCCCGGGCCTCTACTGAAAAAGGACATGTATCCAGCTAGACTAGCCCGGTCAACAAATGTAAAATAAAAAATAAAATAAAATAGTGCAGCTGAACCTTTATGCAGTATAACAGCTGCGGTAGCATTGTTGCCTCACAGCAAGAGGTTCTCCCGTTCGATTCTCGGTTGGAGTGCGGGGAGTGCCTTCTATGTGGAGTCTGCATGTCCTCCCCGCGGTTGGCTGGGTGTTCAAAAGACATGCATAAATGGGCATACCTTCGCTGAAGGTTGAACGTCAAGCTGGCACCTCGGCATTTATGAAAATCTACTGCCAATCATTAGCAGACCGGAGTTCCACTGTGGCGACCCCTAACCGGGAAAAGCCAAAACACAACAACATTTTTAAAGCTTCTACACATCACAGACAATGTAATGCATGGGTCTATAGTAGACTGTCAAACTTTCAAAAGTTCGACCGTCATATGGTTGACACCATATGATCGAACTTTTGAAAGTTTGAACGTTTTAACAGAGATCTTCGTACAGCGCGAAATGGGAAGATTTCCCTTTTCTGCACTGTAGTACGATCTCGGAGTTGGTATATTTAAAGAGCAGGGGATGTGGGGGGGCACCCCACATGGCAGGTGCAGGGGAGCTTGCCCTCCTACTTAAAATTTTCAGGTAGGTTTTTTGTGTAGTTTATTATTTTTTTATTAGATGTTCGAACTTTTAAAAGTTCAATCATCTAATATAGACCCATAATGCATACATATTAGGTATTCATTCATATATAACTTTTTAAACAGATTATAGTTGAAACCTGTGTTTTGCTAAAAAATAAATGTATAAATCAGTCAGAGAACCCCCACCATGATACATTTAACTGTAAAATGAAGCCCCAAACCTATTCAATGCAAAGAATATAAACTGCCAAAAACAGTGATAAGGATCGTTCAGGAAAAGGGTCTCTTATAAAGGTGTGTTTGTTAACATTTTATATACATGCAGTTTGGTTACTTAAAATTGCATGTAATCACTGAATTTAACTCCCTTGAAGATAATTAACATTTTAAACAACCAAGCCATTTAAACATTAAATGTATGAACCACTAATAGTTGTAAAACTGCCCTACAGAGCAAAACTTAGCACTCTCTGACTCATCTGTATGAATAGGGACAGTTTCACCCCATTTAACACCTATTGTTTACTGTTCTTTGTTACTGAAAGATCCATAAGTATCTATTTTAATTCAGATTCATGTGATCAAGCTCTAACACATAGTCTGAATGATATAACCAGGCACAGAATAAATCACTTGAAAATGACTTACCCTGACTTTTCTCACCATATACTGCAACTTTTTGTTAAATCTGTTAGGAACTTTTGTTAGAGCTACTTGAATATTGAAAGAATTGTAGCAAAGTAGTGAACATACAGTGTTGTAAATTATTAAAAATATGTGGTTTTGTGCAGAGAGCTAGGAGAAAATTGCAAAAACTGTGCAAAAATTGAAGGTGTTCCCCAGAAGCCCTGATAAAAATGACCTTTTCGTAGATATTGTAGCACATAAAATGTAACTTTCTACATTATGGCATGTCGTCCCTATCCTCATGCATGTTTTACCATTCCTCTGCCTCCCTTCATTTTTTTCTCTTGATCTATATTATTATTATAATACCATTCTCTTTTGGGTTGGAAGCCTTACAAAATATTCAAAAGATTGCACAGTGTTTCTGTTGTGGCTAAAATTATTCTCAGCAGCAACACATGGTTTGTTTATTTATTTGCATTTATTTACTAGGATGGTCCTCTGGGCCATAGCGAGTCCATTTTCAGTTGTGTCCCAGGGGAGAAAAGCTCCACATTAAAACTAACATACAATAGAAACTATTGAGTTGCAGTTTGATAAAGAAAGTCATAGGTCACTATTACATACATTAGAGAATTATCATTAACAGCTAAACAGAGCAAAAGCTAATTACATTAATTGCAGTATAGTTCATAGGTTCATACTAGGCTATCTGCCCTAGGGCATTTATAAGCCTAGCCAGAATGTGTTTGGCTTTCGCCACCCATTTTAAATTTATTTTGCTATGCCCTTTTCGAGGTTAGTATACTGTGCCTCTGTCTAACAGTGACTCAGAAGTGATACCCGGGGTAAACCTACGATCTCCCATCCACTCATCAAGATTCCTCTTGAAGAGAGTCAATGAGGGACTCTGCCTAACCTGGACTGGGATTTTATTCCAGAGTGAAGGGAGCCTCTGGGTTATGAATCTGTCCCTCCAGCATGTCCTATTTATTTCAGTGCTGAGGTTCAAGTCTCGAGCGCGTAGCTCGATGGGATTTGGATTTTCTGAGGTGCAGCATGTCCATTAATTCTGGGTTGGACATGGCTTTATACATCAGGCACAGATCACCTCTGAGCAGGCGGTATGCCACTGAGTAGAGCTGGAGTTTCTTTAACCGGGCAGCATATGGCATCTGTTTGAGCCCTTTGATCCTCTTGGTGAGGTACTTTTGGGGTCTTTCCAGTTGCTGTAGGTGTCTGGTAAGATACATCCCAAAAGGGGCATTGTACTCAATTATGGGCCTGATGAGGGATGAGTAAGAGGCACGATGACCTCCCCTGATCTAGATGTGAATCCCTTCATGATTAGGTGGGCTATATAAAATGTTTTTCTAACCACTTTGGCCACGTGGTTGTCAAACGAGAGATTGCTATCAACTTGGGTCCCCAGGTCCCTAATTACTTCTTCTGTACTTAATGGATTACCACCTATGTGGTAATTTGTGGGCACTTTGTTTTTGCCAAAGGGGATGACTATACACTTTTTGGCGTTTAGCTTGAGGCCATGGCTCTGGCACCAGTTGTCTGTTTCTATGAGGCCCTTTTGGAGGATGCTTGTGTTGGCTGGAGAGTCTATTATGGCACCCAGTTTGCAGTCATCTGCGAACTTGGTCAGCCACAGTCCTTCCGTGTTGGCCTGTACCTCCAAGAAATATATACCGAACAAGAGAGGTCCCAGGACTGAGCCTTGTGGGATGCCACTTGTAACTGGTTTGGAGTCTGACATGGCTCCAGCAATTCTAACCATGTGGGTTCTGTCCTTGAGCCAGTTTGCAACCCATCTAGTGACATAGGGGTTTATATTTAAGCTGGTGAGCTTATCTATAATGCCCGAGTGGGGTATTGTATCGAAGGCTTTTGCGAGGTCCAGGTAGGCTGTGTGGACCACCTTCCCCTCGTCAATGGCCTTGGTGACTGTTTCAAAGAAATCGACCAGGTTTAAGAGGCAGGATCTGCCCTTAAAAATCCGAACTGGGCAGGATCCAGTGTCTGTAGGTCCCCAATATCTTTATTTATGAGGTTCATGATGATCCTTTCCATAGCTTTGCAGACCAAGCTAGTCAGGCTTATGGGGCGATAGTTTCCAGGATCCATTGAGGCACCACCTTTGTGGAGAGGGACCACTGTTGCTGTACGCCACTCTTTGGGTACATATCCTGTAGTAAGGCTGAGACTGAACAGTAGTTTTAGGTTTGGGTTTAGCTCTTCTTGGAGTTCATGTAGGATGCAGCCCAGGACACCATCTGGTCCCATTGATGCTGTGTTTTTTGCTTTGGAGAGGGCGGCTCTTACCTGAGCATCTGAGATGTCAGGGGGGCAGCACTCTACTGGGATAGATATATGCCCTTTTGGTGGGGAGGGAGGGGGAGAAGTTTGCGCTGAACCTGTTGGCTAGGATGTTGGCAATGTCTGTGGGTTTGGTGTATTTTTTGTCATTTTGGACTAATTCTGAGCATATCTGGGAATTCCCACCCAGGTTCCTAACATAACTAAATAAAGCCTTGTGATTATCCTTAGTGAACTGTGCAAATTTTCTCTCGAAGCTGGCCTTAGACAATTTTATGAGTGCCCGTAGTTTTTTGCTAATACTGATCAGAGATGCCTTCCCTTTTTGGGATTTTGCTCTATCATGTAGTAGCTTCCTCCTTCTATTGTATAGTTTGTTTATGGCTGGGGTCCACCAGACAGGACGTCTGCCTTTGGAGGATTGGGTCTTGGTTTTATTTGGGATTGCATGATCCATGCATTCCTGAAGGTGTTCATAGAATGCGTTTATAAAGGATTCTGCGGTCTGGGCCGTATTTTCCACAGGTCCGGGGCTTTGAAGGATTCCACCTCGGTTTTGATGAGTGTGAAATTTGCTTTAGAGAAGTTTTTCACTGTGGTTTTCTGGGCGGGGGAGGGGTTGGGATGTGAATATCCAGTGAGATTAGTTTATGGTCTGATCTTACCAGTGAGGGATACACTTCTGGTCTGGAGCATAGAGTCCCCATGTTGGTGATGATCAGGTCCAGTATGTTTTCCCCTCTTGTGGGAGTGGTAACAAGTTGTTCCATAGCATCTGAGTTTATAAATTCTAGGAACCTTTGGGCTAGGGTGTTGGAGCTAGAGTAATGCTCCCAGTCTATGTTTGGATAGTTGAAGTCGCCCAATATAATGGTGTTTGGAGAGACCTTCATATTTTCCAGTGTTCTCAGGAAGGCCGAGTGGTGTTCCTGGGTTTGGGAGGGTGGACCGTAGCAGGCTATAAACTGGAAGGCAGTTTTACCCACTGTTAGTTGCACATGGATAGTATCTGATTCTTCGTGCTGTGCCACCAACCTGGAGGTGTGGGTATCTTTGACGAATATTGATACTCCCCCTCCTTTTGTGGTTCGGTCCAAGTTTTGGGGCCGAAAAGTATGGTGTGAGATATAACCTGGTAGTGCTGGGGTGCTCTCGGGAGCCTTGAACCAGGTTTCTGTTACTGCACAGATATCAATGTTCTCCATGCTAAAGAGAGTTTCCAGTGCATGCATTTTGAGGTTTAGACTTCTGGCGTTGAGTAGCATTACTCTTATAGGTTCAGGTTCATAGGTTTAGGCTATCTGCCCTATCATTTTATAAGCATTTAGCCTTTTTTTTTTGTGGGCACCCACCCCTTATAAAAAAATACTGTGCCCATTAGTTTGTTGTACCTCTGTCCAGCAGTGACACAGAGATGGGTGAGGGAACTTTTGGGGTCTCCAATTGATGCTGAGATGTCGGTGTCCCACATGGGGGGGGGGGCATTGTACTCATCATTGATCTGAATGTGAAGTACAGGGAACAATGAAATGACTCACTAGATCTGGATGTGAATCCTTCATGATCAGGTGGTGGGCAATGTAGTCTTTCTAACCACTTTAGCAACGTGAGTGTGTAAAAGAAGGCCACTGTCAACCTGGGTCCCCAGGTCCCTGATAACCTCTTCTGTGCTTAGTGGATTGCCACCTATCTTTCCTCATCAATGGCCTGGTGACTGTTTGAAGAAGTCAACCAAGGTTATCTCTCCTTTAGGGGGGAGGGGTGAGGGGCACTGAACCTGCTGAACTGTTGGCATGGCATGTCTGTGGGTTCAGTGTTTTTTTGTATCATTTTGGACTAATTCTGAGCATATCTGGGAGTTTCCACCCAGTTTAGTTAGTTTCTTATCCCTTGTGATACCTATGGAGGTGGGTTTGTCTTTTGAGCCTTGCCTAAAAAAGGCACTATGGGGGTAGCAAGAGCCTTTGCCAATATCCGAAAGCCCAGGGGTGACAGGTGCAAGCTGTCCCTAGCGAAGCATCGTGGCTTGTCGAGCATGTCATCCCAGGCTGACAGGCATTGGATCCCCTTTGAATGACACCAATACTAAAGCCAATTGTTGAAATTGATCATCTTGTCTTCATATTGTGGCATCATTCTTGGTGAGGGTAAGATGCTACTCAAGGTCAGGGTCATACCGGCCTGGGCTACATGCTCAGAGAGCTCCTCTATGTCTCTTTTCATGTAGTCCAGGGAGGTATGTCTCAGGTCATTCACACCAGCATGGACAATGACTGAGTCATATTTGTACTTGCCTTGGAGTGACCTGAGTGCTTGTGTTATGTGGCGGATCCTAGCGCCCGACAGGCAGCTCACCGTGACCTTCTCCTTGTTCAGCCTGGTGAGCGGACGTCAGTGTGCCTGACGATAGAGTCACCTATTACAAGTGTATCAGGTGTGTTGTTTAGCCTTAAGGGCTGTGACTGTTCGGCACACTGGCTTTGTGAGCTATGTGTTGCATGTGTTTTGTTTTGGGGTAGCAGTTGCTTGGGTGTCTGCTTTGGAGGTCTCTGCTGCTTAGGCAGATTTTTATTTAGAGCCTCAGTATGTTTTTGTGTGTTTATGTGTTTGGTTTGCTGTCGTGGTAGGTCTATGTGAGACTGGAATTGTAGTGAGTGTGGTTTCCTTCTCCTCCTGACTGGTTACGCCAGTACTGAGTTGAGAGAGCTTAGCCTCCAGTTTGGCTATATGGTTGCATCTCTCACATGTGTTGGAATTTGTTGGGAGGAGGAGAGGGTTGTCTGTGTACATGAGGCAGTTGTAACATTGCCTCAAGATTCCCAGATTCACCAACTGGACTGAAGAGGAGATTGACAACTGACCTTTGGACATGCTAGAATAGTATTGGGAATTCCTTTATAATTGAAAAAAAGGGCCAATGGGGAATAAGATACTCAAGGGGAGTTTGTGAGGGTGTAGTGCTTTTAATTTTTTAGTGCTGACTTATATAATTGCTTTAGTGAGCAAGTGCCAGGTAACTTAAATGCAATGTGTTACTGGTAACTTAAATGCAAAAATGACAAACAGTAACATTCTTTCAAGTGAAACAAGGAAATAAGTACAGTAAGCAATGCAGATATCACTAGGGATCCACAGAAGCGCTGAAAAGCCACGTTTTATGTGGAATTAGCGTTTCAGGGAAATAACAAGCGAACAAACAACAAGCATACAAACAAAGCTAGATTCAGCAGGCCTGGATCTAGTCTATGCTACAGCAAACAAGGTGTACCAATTTCAGTAAGAAACAGTTCAAATATGCAGGCACTATAAGCCTTTAACCAGAAATTCCCAGCTCAGAAGGGCAGAGTCCAGCCTCTCCTCCCACAAGAGTGCAGACCACGAACCTTCTTAATGTAAAATAACTGGTCTGAAGCCCAAGTGCTTAAACCAAAACTAATACACTTTTAGAATAACAGACACTGAGCCCTCAATCAGCAGTTCCCAACTTAGAAGGATGTAAGCTACCTGTCCTGCCACCACAGTACAGGCCACAAACCTTCCTAATGTAAAACAACTTGTCTGAAGCCCAAGTGCTTAAACTAAAAGGCTTAGAATGAGTTACACCAAGCAGTAATAAATACAACTGAGTACTTTTAAGATGACGTAAAAGCAAAATAAAGTAGGAAGAAACACAAATACAGTAAAAGCAGTTCATTTTTTTTTTTTAAAGTGGAAAGAGAGAAAGGAGTAGCAGAAACTAAGCTGATTGGCCTTCTCAAGTGTTCTCCCTGTGCTGGGTAGAATGAGGTAATGACACTAGACTGGGAGGAGGGTCCCAGATCAAATTTACACTAGGGGCGGCCAACTGCAAAGCCACCAACTATAAAAACACTATACCAACAGGGAGGGAAGGTGAGAAACAAACTGCAGAAATGTTTCTCACAGCTGAAAAGCAGCAGTGAGCCTTTAAATGAAAGTTTTAAACAGCTAAAGGAGCCTCTAGAAAAAAGCGTTTAACTGCAACAAGTTATCAGAAACAAACAACCCAACAGATGCTTAATAAAAGTGGACAATTTCCAGTTAATACCTCACACACAGTGAAACTAGCTAGAAAAATACACAGTACACAAAGTGCTATAAATAACAAAGAAATAAAGAACAAAATAAACAAAAAACAGGATACTTAATGTTATATATTATAGCTCCGAGTTTCCTCAGTGTCCTTCCTTCGATCAGTTCAGTGTGAAATGGCAGAACACTCACAACTGAACTTTTTAGGTAACAGAAAGTTGAAACCTGAGACAGCTTTTAAGAAAGAAATCTCAAAAGAGCCAATGATGTGCTTAGTCTAAGCTGTAGTCCAGGTGACCTCAGTCAGCCAATGACCTCAAACAATTCTCTCTCACTGAAATGCCTGATGGCTTTGGCTAAACCAAGATGTCCCTGAATATGTGTTCAGACACACAGCCTCCACAAACACTAGGCCCAAATACAAGCCTGAATATGGAAATGCTACAAATATCCCCACTACTTAGAACAAACTGCAGAAATGTTTCTCACAGCTGAAAAGCAGCAGTGAGCCTTTAAATGAAAGTTTTAAACAGCTAAAGGAGCCTCTAGAAAAAAGAGTTTAACTGCAACAAGTTATCAGAAACAAACAACCCAACAGATGCTTAATAAAAGTAAAGGTTATACAGTCACAGTTTAAGGGTAGAGGCTAGTTATTAGTAAATACCTTAGTTACAGTACAGTGCAGTACAGATCATTATTAGTAACTACGTTAGTTACAGTATAAAATAAGACATTGTGTTGAATGACCTATAAGGTGCCACAGTTAGGTATAATATGAAACTAATGTGGTAAGAGTATTAAATACTTATAAATATATCTTCTGCTGGATTTATCGTAGAGTTAAGGCATGAGAGTAAACTTTAATCATATAGGTTCATAGGTAGGTACTAGGCTATCTGCTCAAGGGCATTTATAAGCCTAGCCAGAGTATGTCAGTTTTCGCTGCCCCATTGATTAATTAACTGAGCCTCTGCCAAGAAGAGCCAATGAAGTGATCCCAGGGGTGTATTTTCTGTTACCCATCCACTCGTCAAGGTTTCTCTTGAAGAGTGTTAGTGAGGGGCTCTGCCTAATGTAGTTAGGAATTTTGTTCCAAAGCATGGGGAGTCTCTGTGACAGGAGTCTATCCCTCCAGCATGTTCTATTTATTGTTGTGGTGAGGTTTAGCTCACTAGAGTGAGTGGCTCACAGTGACTTGGATTTCTTTAGGTGGAGCATGTCCATCAATTCTGAGTTGGACATGGCTTTGAGGCATATCCACGGTGGTGCAGCGGTAGCATTGTTGCCTCACAGCAAGAGGTTCTCTCATTTGATTATCGGCTGGAGTGCGGGGAGTGCCTTCTGTGTGGAGTCTGTATGTCTTCCCCGCGGTTGGGTGGGCATTTGAAAGACATGCGTAAATGGGCATGCCTTTGTTGAAGTTTGAACATCAAGCTATCACCTCGGCGTTCATGAAAATCTACTGCCAATCATTAGCGGACCGGAGTTCCTTTGTGGTGACCCCTAACTGGGAAAAGCCAAAAGACAAACAACAACATGGCTTTGTAAGTCAGGCAGAGATCACCTCTGAGTAAGTGATATGTGACTGAGTACAGCTGGAGTTTTTCCAGTCGGGCTGCATAGGACATATGTTTGAGGCTAGTAATCCTCTTGGTGAGGTACGTCTGTGGTCTTTCTAGCTGTTGGAAGTGTCTTGTGAGGTACATGCCAAATGGGGCATTGTACTCTATGATGGGTCTGATGAGTGACGAGTAGAGGGGCACTATAACCTCTTTATTTCTAGATGTGAACCCTTTAGGAATTAGATGGCCTACACAGAAGGATTTCCTAACTACTTTGGCAATATGATTGTCAAAGGAGAGATTACTATCTACCTGGGTCCCCAGATCTCTTATTACCTCTTCTGTATTAAGGGGGCTGCCACCTATGTGGTAATTCATGGGTGTTTTGTTTTTCCCAAACGGGATGACTATGCATTTTTTGGCATTTAGCTTGAGACCATGACTTTGACACCAGGTGTCTGTCTCAGTAAGGCCCTTTTGGAGAATGTCTGTGTCAGCCGGAGAGTCAATTATGGCTCCCAGTTTGCAGTCATTGGTGAACTTGGTTAGCCATAGTCCTCCTGTGTTTGCCTGTACTTCTGAGAAGTATATGCCGAACAGTAGGGGTCCCAGGACTGAGCCTTGTGGAACACCACTTGTGACTGGTTTAGAGTTGGACCTGGAGCCCGCTATTCTTATCATGTGAGTTTTGTCTGTAAGCCAGTTGGCAACCCATTTCATGATGTAGGGGTTTCTGTTCAGGTTGGTGAGTTTTTCTATAATTCCTGAGTGGGGAATGGTGTCAAAAGCCTTGGCAAGGTCAAGGTAGGCTGTGTGAACAACCTTCCCCTCATCTATGGCCTTGGTGACTGTCTCAAAGAAGTCAACCAGGTTTAGTAGGCATGATCTGCCCTTAACAAAGCCAAACTGGGTTGGGTCAAGTGTTTGGAGGTTCCCAATGCCTTTGTTAATGAGTTCCATGATGATGCACTCCATAGCCTTGCAGACCAGGCTAGTCAGGCTTATGGGGCGATAGTTACCAAAGTCAGTTGTGGCCCCTCCTTTGTGGAGCGGAATAACTATTGCTGTGTGCCATTCTATGGGCACATAGCCTGTGTAAAGGCTGAGATTGAACAGTGTGTTTAGGTGGGGGGTTAGTTCGTTCTGTAGTTCATGCAAGATGCAGCCTGGGACACCATGTGGTCCCACTGATGCTGTGCTTTTGGCTTTTGAAAGGGCTGTTTTCACCTGTGCTTCTGTGATTTCCGGGACACTACACTTTTCCGGTATTGTTGTGGGCCCTTTTGGGGGTGAGAGGGGGGGGTGACATTTGCACTGAATCTATCTGCCAGGATGTTGGCAATATCAGTGGGTTCAGTATATTTTGTGCTATTTTGCACTAGCTCAGAGCATATCTGTGAGTTGCCACTTAGATTCTTGACATAGCTAAAGAAGGCTTTGTGGTTATCTTTCAAATCTTTGGCTATTTTTCTTTCAAAGTTAGCCTTGGAGGATTTTATGAGGGACCTTAGTTTCTTACTGATACTGATCAAGGATGTCTTTCCTTCTTGGGATTTGCTTTGTTTCTGAACTAATTTCCTCCTTCTATTGTATAGCCTGTTTATGACAGGGGTCCACCAGACTGGTTTCCTTCTCTTAGGGGAGTGAGTCTTGGTTTTGCTAGGGATGGCATGATCCATGCATTCTTGTACATGCTCATAGAGTGCATTTGTAAAGGTTCCTGCATCTTGGACACTGTTATCCTTTAGCGTGGGGGCTGGGAAACTTACCACCTCTGTCTTAAGTAAGGTGAAGTTTGCTTTAGAAAAGTTTTTTACTGTGGTTTCCTTGGTTGGAGGTGGTAGTGTGGTGTGGACATCCAGAGTGATTAGTTTATGGTCTGATCTAACCAGTGACAGGTTGACCTCCGGTGTGGAACATCTGTTGCCCATGTTGGTGATGACCAGGTCCAATATGTTTTCACCTCTGGTAGGGGAGTTTACCAGTTGATCCAGGGCATTTGAGTTGATAAATTCCAGGAAGCGCTGGACCTGGGAGTTTGTACTTGAGTAGTTTTCCCAGTTAACGGTAGGGTAATTGAAATTGCCCAATATCAGGGTGTTTGGTTGGACCTTCATATAAGTTAGAAGTACAGGTAAGGAGTGCATATCATATACATAAAGTCAAACTGATGCACATGTTAGTAGGTAGTCAAGTGTACCTTGTAAGGGAGACGTTAATAAGGGGATAGTAGTAGAAAGTCTAAGGAATCAGGTTATTGGAGATTTTAATTGTCAAAAGATCATAGGATGATAGAAGAATGCTAGACTAATGACCCTAAAGGGCCTTCTAAGCCTAGTCATGCTTTTCAGAAATGTTAGAAATGTTTTGGTCCATTAGGTTCTGTGGGAGATTAATAAACTTAGACATGATCCAGCAATTAGAAGCTTCCTCTCACTAATACAGACATAGGTGACAGGCCAGGATGAATTTAGAATTCTCAATCCAGTGATCCATGATTTGGTTGAATAGGTTCAGGGAAGAACTTTACTTCACATGGATGAAAAGCTTCTGAGACAGATACTTGCCCTCCAGCATGTCCAGTTTATATTGCAGGTAAGGTTTAGCTCCCTGGGTCTGATGTTTCTGATGGTCTTTGTTTTATAGATGTATAACAAGTACATCAAAGCTGGATCAGAGGATACTTTGTAGGCTAGGCATACGACACCTCTCAGCAGCCCGTGGGAGACCTTCTATAAGGACATGGCTTTGAGGAGGTCTGCATAGGACTTGTTTCCTAAACCATGTATTCTTTTTGAGGAACCTCTGCTGATGCTCTATTTGTTGCATATGCCTGGTCAAGTACATGCCAAATGGGGCATTGTACTTGAAACCTGGTCACATGACAGCAGAGTACAGTAGAATATCAACATTTTTGGTATTAGATGCCATACCCTTGCTTAAAGTTGTGCAGCAAAAGAATGATTCATTACTACTGTTGACACATGATGGTGAAATGACAAGTCACTGTCTACATGTATTCCCAAATCCCTAACTACCGGGTCTACTCTTAGGGGTGCATTATCACTTTAGTAATTTGCAGGGAAGGTTGTCTTACAAATGACAATACACTTCTTGATACTGACTTTAAGGCTATGGTTCCAACACCCTTTATTAGTCTGTGTCATCCCTCTTTGAGGGTATTTGTGCCTTGGGGGGAACTCAGTGACTGTACTTAATCTGCAATTATCTGTGAACTTGGTCAGCCAGAGTCATTTGATGTTAGCAGCGACTTTAGAGAAGTAGGTGCCAAACAGGAGCAGCCCCAACACTGAGCCCCTAGGCACTTTGCTAGTAACCAGCCTTTTGGTGGAGGTAGATTCACTTTTTTAACACCTTCATTAAATTATCACTTAAGATATAGGCAAACATACATTTATATAAACAAAAGCAAACCATATTAACATGTTCCCAGTTACAAACATTATATATTACAGTTTACTATCAAAATTTCGAACCGCACTCCGTCGACTGTACTATCGTCAAACACGGAAGTTCAGCAGAATGTCAAGTCAAAAACAATCTAGGAATGGGTTTTAACATGGGTCGAGGTAGGGGAGATGTTTGTAGTTCGGAATAATACTGAACACCTACCTCGACCCATGTTAAAACCCATTCCTAGATTGTTTTTTTGACTTCGACATTCCGTGTTCGACGATAGTACAGTCGACGGAGTGCGGTTCGAAATTTTGATAGTAAACCTATATTACATATATATTCTTTGTATAATTATCTTCAATCAGACAATACATAGATTGCTCATTTCCTGTGTTTTCTTAAACCTCACTCCTCCTCCTTCAAAACATTATTCTGCATGTATTGTTCTCACAATTTCCATTTTTCTATGTAATTTGCTCCTACCCTTTTCTAAAGATCCCACTTCCAGTTCTTTTATCTCAGTTACAATATTCAATACTTCAAATACTACTAATAATAATAATTTTTAGTTACAACCATTTGCTCACCCAGTATTTCTGACTGATTACTCTGTGGGGAATGTTTAAAGTCTGCCAACTCATTACACTTCTAAAACATATGTTCTCAGTTACCTCTTTCTTCCCCATCACACCTTCAATATTTGCTATCTGCCTGAGAAAAACATATTTGGAGTATGTTTGGGGTATAAAAATACCTTTGCAAACACTTCCAAGCAAAAATAATAAATCTTCTAGACTTTGTTGCATATTTGGAACCATACATATGCCCTCCCAATGTTTCCTTGTGAATTCATTATCCAATCTCTTTTCCCAATATTCCAGGAACCTCCTCTGATTGATTCATATAACTATCATGCAATATTTTATATGTCCAACTAAGCATCTCTTTTTTAACAGCAGCTTCTGTTCCACATTCAATTCAAAACTTGTCCAGAGCAAGTCTTTAATTTCGGATTCCTCTATCCCTTTCTCTTTGCCTGTACTCTGATATCAGTTCCTGATAAGGAAGGCAGTCTCTAGCCTGTAGTCCAAATGTCTTCTTGGCCTCTTCCCGTTCTATTATCTTTCCCTCTCTAGTTATTTGTTCCCAATACCTTGGTTCATTTGCCAGTTTTCTCCAGTATATTCAACACCCCGCTTGCCTATTTTCTGTACCCCTAATTGCAGTCATTCCTATCAGCAAAATCTGCTTTCTGCATTCCCATATTGGCTTAATTGTTAGAATACTTTCTACTACTTTTTGAATGCAATTATTCTATATGGATGTTGTTATTCTCCTTAAGGACTTGCATCCAAAATCCCACTCTCCTTGTCTCTCTGCTTCATCATCATCCTTTCCACTTCGAATTATACCTCTCCATTTGTGTCATGCATATGAGCCTTAACTGTGTAGCTATAAAAATGCCTTCAGATGAGGTAATCCTAAACCTTCTTGTCCTGTTGGAAGGATCAGTTTATCCCCTTGACTCTTGCCATCTTCCTCTCTTAGATAAAATCCTTTGGTGGAGGTAGTCTCCCTTACTCTGATTGGTTCCTGTATGTGAGCCATTTGGTTATCTCGCAGATGATGCTGGGGTTAATACTTAATTCACTGAACTTGTTTACAATGCTCATGTGGGAGTATTGTATTAAATGCTTTGACCAAGTTGAGGTAGGCAGTGTGTTCCATTTTGTCCTTGTACATTGCTTTGTGACCTTTTTGAAGAAGCCTCCAGGAAACTAGTAGGAATGATCTGCCCTTGATGAAACCAAACTGAGTTGGATGCAGTATCTATAGGTATCCAATGTCGTCATTTAACAAATTTGTGATTATTCTTATTATGGCTTTACATATTAGACTGGTCAGGCTTATGGGTTGATAGTTCTCCAGGTCCGTGGATGGCCTATCCTTGTGCAGTGGGATAATAACTGAAGTCCTCTATTTGTTCAACACAAAGCCTGTTTGTACGATTTGGTTAAATAATAACTCTAGTTGACCCAATAGTTCATGTTGTATACTATTAACGAGTCAACTCAGGATATTACTGGGGCCGTTGGAAAGTGCCTTGAGGATCGGTTCTGTAATGATAGCTGGGTGAGTTATGTCTGTGAGTATTTTCTGAAGGATGCCTGGGGGGGTGGACTGGAGCTAAGTATGTTGGCCAGTTGAGTTGCTATATCTTTTGGCTCTGTAATGGTCGCTCCATTTACAAATAATTCAGTACATTGCTGTGTACTGCCTTTCAGGGTGTGGAAATAGCTGAAGAAAGCCTTGTGATTGCCCTTTGCCTGGGAGGCTATTTTACCTCATATTTTGCTTCAGTAGGCTGGATAAGTCCCCTGAGTGCCTTGTTTACACTCACGAGGGATGTTTTGACCTTGTTGGACATTTTGCTTCTCATTGTTTTCTCCATGACCTTCTTATTTTTGTTGTACAACCTATTGATGTTTGAATTCCACCAGAGTGGCTTTTTCTTTTTTTTTGAGTTAGCCATGTGCCTGTGATGGGGGTACAGTTGTCTTTTTGCAGCTGTTAATATAATTATACAGGGTTTCTGTGAACAGTTCTGCATTGGCAGTGGTGTCCTCAGGGTTTGTGGGGGCTTGTAACTCTCCCAAGCTGTCACTTAATACTAGGAAGTTTGCCTTAGAATAATTCCTAAGAGTTCCAGGGTTAGCTGGGGTTCTGGGTTTTATTTTTATTTCAGAGAAGATTGCTTTATGATCCTACCTGACCAAGGATGGTGCAATGTTTTCCCACGTTTGTGAAGACCAGGTCAAGGATGCTTACACTTCCAGTGAGTCTACAGACTAGCTGGTCCAAAGTGTTTGCATTTACAAAGTCCAGTAACCAATGGGCAGGCATATTAGGAATTGTGTATGATTCCCAGTCTATAGTAGGATAGTTATATTCACCCACAAATATAGTGTTAGGTTGAATAGGGAGTGCCCCCAGTACATTCAAGTATGTCTTATGGGTTTTCTGGGTCATGCAGGGAGACCTATAGCTTCCAGAGATGTATGGGACTTTGCCTATGGTATTTTTTTTCAAAAATGTTTACTGTTTTTTAACAAAACCATTAACATAACAATTATTAACATTTTAACTATAATTAACTATATACATGGTCCATAACAAGCTTTATAAACATAAATCTACAGTAGGAAATCAATCAGTATTTCTCTAGTAAGGATTGCAACTTCTCCCATGCCTAAGGTAATCTGAACGTATAAAAGCAAAAATGCATCATAGTGACTGACTTGCCTTGTGATGTGTATGTTTTTGATGTAAATCAAAATCACTCTCAACAATGTGAAGCTGTGGTGAGACCAGCATTAGTAGTAGCCAGGCAGTAGCCATTCATGTGACTCCCCTTTTTTCATCATTCTTGACAAGCTAATTCTTTGTTTTCAGTAAGTACTGCTTGATTTGTTTCTAACTTCACAATATCTGCCTAAATACTTCATCTTTAAATTTTCAGGGTCTATGTATTAGTTTCCCCTCAAGTGCTTGGCAGTGCTCTGTATAGACTCAGACACCTTGAGTGACATTTTTCCTTTAAAAGCACAATTGAAATTTCTCTAGTACCTAGTTGCACACAGAACAACTAGTTTGCAGTGACAAGCACTGTCCACATAGTTGCAAACCAGATACTACTGACAGTGATTGATATTCTCACTCCAACTGTCTAATCAATAAAAAAGGATCTGTTGCCATGGATATGAACTTTCCTACTGTCTCCGTTACTGGCTTGGTGGATATGGGCATCCTGAGGTAATGTAGAAATTGCCCCATGTTTACAGACAACCAGTTAATTCTCAATATAGCTTAGATGTCTAGTCCTTAAAGTTATTGGGTCAAGATGCATTATGGGATTTTTCAGTATCTGAGCAACACTTGTTCTCCTGAGGTAAAACATATTAAGGGATTTTCAGTCATGTGTTAAGACAGAATGTTGTGCGCACCGCTCTGTAAAACTGTGTCCTAGAATATCATCTTTGGCATAGAAATGGTGACTGCATATATGATACTGTGGTAACTGAAAAAACATATGTTGTGCTGTAGGCATGTACTACTGGTGATCGTAGCTTCTAAAGTATCTTTGGTCATAGGTATAAATGGTTCAGCCAGCTCATGTATGTATTTATTTTTTTTGCCTGATTATTTTTTTGTTTTATTTATTTATTTACTTATGCATTTGTTAATCAAGGTGTTGTTGCACTGATCATTATGAACTATAATCACGCTCAGTCACAAAGAAAGAAAGAAAGAAAGAAAGATAGATACGGTATATGGATTAAACAAAACACATTTATAACTCTGCAAGGTTTATATAATATTTAAAAATGTGTATGGCATAGAAAAGCAATTGGGACTACAGCATTATATTATACCTAAATAGTCAATACCATGTGAAATGTCTTAGGAATTCAGTTAACAGTTTTTTGGGTTGACTCTAATGTAAGTAGAGGTGTGTTGGATCTATGTGACATTTACTTTGTTATGGCATTTATCTTTTGCTTTCTTTAAAAGATATTTGTTAGAGATTATGAATATAAGGCTGAAATTAATTTTGTTGTAAATATGCTGAAAGATAAAGCATAGAATAAAAAGTATGCTTGAATATATGTATAGAGTTTAGCAATGTAAAATGTGCATTCATACTGTATATATAGCAGACAGGCTTCTCTTCACAGCATCAAAAGAAAAAAGCCTAAGAAAGCAATATTGGAAAACAAGGATTACATGATTTTCTAATATTTGCAGAACAAATATCTATTAACAGACATCCTTTTTTATAAACTCAGCAATATGTGATGTTTTTTTCAGTAGGAACAGAACAGACATTTCCTTTCATACTTCTGTTATTCTGATTGCATGCATTTGTGCATTTTCACATTAGCAGAACTGCTGGCAGGACAATAGAAAAGTCTAAAAACAGACATTCCCCTGGATTCATGAATCGCCCATGTAAGACTAAATAAGTCTTACTCGGAGGCTGCAGTTGAATGGTATGATGTCAGCGTGCCATGAATATTCATGCGGGCACGCTGACCCAACTGCAAGTCTAACACGGACCGTGCAGGAAAGCAGGGGGCGTGTCCGACTGTCGAGCAGTCTAAATGTCCACGCCCCTGCAAGTGTCCGAAATGCAAAATGTAAACACACAAGAGCGAGTCCGCTCAAATGTCCATGTACCCAACACCACACTCCCTGACATTGTAAACCCCCAGCACAGTTATAAAAAGTAAAACATTAATTTTTTTTTCTAATTCCCGAAATAGCTGCCCGTATTTGCGTGTGTGTGTGTGTGTGTGGGTGTGCCCATTGCTTAGCTGCAGTTAGCAATCCCGTCACGGAAGAGCATAAGAAGGAATGTTTATGCAAATTATGCAAAATAGCAATAGTGTAATGGTAGAGCGTTCGCGCAAAGAGGAGGCATTCGCGGTTCGAGTCCCACCACTCCCCTTCCTATATATGTTTTAAATCAGTTATATGAAATAATACCCGACATATATGATTAAAATTTTACTAAAAAGCAGTGAAATGGCCTATGTATCAGTGAACAAAATATATATTTGTAAAGGATCCTGATATATAATTGCCCACAGTTAAGCAGCGCTTTACCCAGTGCAATGTAGTTGCCCATAGCTAAATAGCGCTTTACCCAGCGCAATGTAGTTGCCCATAGCTAAATAGCGCTTTACCCAGCACAATGTAGTTGCCCATAGCTAAATAGCACTTTACCCAGCGCAATCGTTTTTGCATAGGTGCGCACCGTGCCAACCAGTGCACCGTAGGGCAACGTGGAGCAACGTAGAGCAAAGTTGCTTAAACACAGCCACACCCCCTAGCCTGTCTGGACAGTAGTAAAATAAAATGCAATGACAAGGTTTGAACCCAGGACTCAGTGCATCATAATCAAAGTACTGAACCACTAAGCCATGACAGCTTAAGATAGACAGCCACTGTTAACATACATATACTCATAAATGGTAGATTAACCATTACTAAGCAGGTCAGCAGTCAGCCGAGAATTTTCAAAAACGGCCAATCACAAAAAAGTGCGGGAAATGCGGCATATTTAAGACCAATAGGTGGGAATACTCGCCATAACTGATTGTAGCTCACATCTGCAGTTAGAATGGCTGGTGCTGGAGAGGATACACGCTTCCGAGCGCCAAGTTGGGGCATCGAGGAGTCGAAATACATGGTTTGGCTCCTTGTCCACTGTCATGAGTCAAGACTCCTGCAGGGCCAGTTCCAAGGGACAGAGTACAAGGCAGAGGCTTGGAACTGGTTAGCTCATGACCTCACCAGTGTCACAGGGGTCTATATTATATCATCGAATGCTTAAAAAAGCGAATGCTGATTGATCGACCTAATTTAAGCGAAAGCTTACAATCTCGAACTGTCAGATCAGTGATTTTTTTTCCCAGGGAAAAAAAAATCGCTGATCCAAAACACATACACACAACACAAGCACACCAAACAAACAGAAATCCACACACATACATCTAAAATCTGATACCTAACTCTACACTAAACTATGCACACACCACTAACTACCCACTTACCTTAACCCAAACCCTAACCCTAAGGTCCGTCACTATCGCACACTCACCTCCCTAACCCTAACTCACTTAAATCCGCCCTAACCCTCATGTCCACTCAATCGCACACACACCTAACCCGAGCCCTAACCCTAACTCACCTAAATCACCCTAACACTCACATGCACACAATCGCACACTTACCTGAATCTGACCGGTAACTTTCCACAATAACACTGAAAATAACGAAGCAACAGAAATGGACAACCAAATTCTTTCCCTAGGACAAATTCGAGTTTCTGCTGCTTCGATATTTTGCAGTTTTGCGAAAATAAATTTGATCAATCAGCGTTCGTTTTTTTAAGCGTTCGAGGATATAATATAGACCCTGTCACAGGCATTCCTCGGACTGGTGAGCAGGTCCGTCACCACCATACAGACCTGAAGAGACGGAAGCAGGACCTACTGAACCAATGGATACAGGAGGCCCGTGGGATGCAAGATGCCCCACAACTGAGTAGGTAGCCATGGAATGCAGTATGTAAGAAATGATAATTGATTCTGTATAATGGATATGTATGTCTCAATATCCCTTCATTTACTTCACAGCTGCAGGTGATGGTGCTGCGAATCAGCAAGCCTATGCAGATAAGCTGCTAAGACTGCGCCACCAGGCAAGTTAGTGAGTATTCTGCATGTATTGTTATATAAAATAAAGGAGAGAGCATGAAAGAAAGTGTTGTAGTCCAATAATACAGCCATAAAATGCCCTGAATAAGTCCTCTGCATGTACTGTTATATGAAATAAGTCAGAGAGCCAGAAAAAGAGTGTAGTAACCCATTAAGAAAGGTAAAATATGCCTGGAATAATATCTCTGCAGGTACTGTCATATAAAATAAGTGAGCGAGCCTGAAAAAGAGTGTTCTAACTTATTAATAAAGGTATGGTATGTCTTGAATATGTCTTCCATTTGCACTGTAATATCAAATAAAGGAGTGAGCCTGTGAGAAAGTATGTAATGTAATTAATAAAGGTATAAAACCTGGAGTGTGTCTGTGTCACTTTGAAATGTTGTACCCTTGCATTATACAAATAGTACTGTTTTAATAAGTGCTGGCAACACACAGTTGGGCAGTCCATCCAAAGTGGGTGATGGAAGTGCTAGTAGCTGTGAAGCATATATACAGTCCTCAACAGTCAGTTACTGGCTGGCATGCATAAGTAAATCTGGCACACGAGTAGCTTGTTAATTTGTTCCCCAGAAATGTGAGTGTGCTACAAGAAATGCAGGGTTCTGTACAAGTTGAACTGAAATGTCATGTGAACACATCCAGATATGTAGATAAAGAAATATAAATACAACAATAAATATGTAGCAGTAACATCTGCATCCTGGACAGTTAGTATGTCAGATATAGGTCAGGTATATAATGAACTAGCCAAACCCATTACACAACCTAATGCATGTTGCCAAGTGTAATAATACATGTAGGGGATATACACCTACAGCCAATAGGAATGTAGTGTAGACTAAAAGTACTTATAAGATGTTAATTGAGGTTTCTTTCTACATCCTACTGTATGTGCATAAACAATCAATTCCACAACTCATTGGGTATGTGTAATCTCAAAACATTTGTTGGGACATATGTCCTATTGTTCTATAAATATCTGCATTCACTTTGATGCATGTGCCCTGTTCAAACACCACAATCATGGTGGCCTGTTGCCACCAATCATCCCTGCATGCTGTTGGAATGTCCACTGTTGTTCAGTTTATGCATGTGTTATGCTTGCTGTTCAACTGTTGGAACCTTTGTGTGTTGGGTTAATGGGAATATTACTGCATGCTGATACAACTAATTTGGAATTCTGTTGTTTATGTTGTAATTAAACACACCTAATCACAGAACGTATGGGAAGGCCGGTCCCAGTGGACCCACCTGTCCCTCCTCAGCTGGCGAGTGCACCTGGCACCAGCAGGTCCGGTGCCCAGCCCGGGCTCCCCTCTTCTGTTGGTCCTGTGCCACCT
Organism: Protopterus annectens; assembly: GCF_019279795.1. Lineage (NCBI taxonomy): Eukaryota > Metazoa > Chordata > Ceratodontiformes > Protopteridae > Protopterus > Protopterus annectens. Next base: position 750,298,355 of record NC_056743.1, read on the forward strand.
TCGAGTGGAAGCGCTGCAGGAGATGGGGCTCATCCCCCCATGCAAGCTTGGGAGGAGAAGGGCCACCTGTCACCCTTCGAAGGGTCCGGGTTGTGGTGCGTAGTGAGATCCAGCGTTCAGTTGCTGATCCCCTACGCCAGCTCGAGGCGAGATTGGCGTGTCTCACGGGTGAGCCTGCCCATCCTACGCAGCCCCCAGCACAGCCACCCCCAGGGCTGTGAAGGTGCAGTGGTGACTGCCCATGGGTGGGGATCTCAGTTCCACTGTTACCATCTGTGGGCTCATGGGCTTGCGATTTCCAAACATCCGTCTCCGTCAATTGTGTTCACCCACCCCATGTGTCATACACCGCCCCTGTATGCGTCTTGTCTGTCTTGTCTGTTTACCTCCCTAACCTACCTCCCCAAATATACCTACTTCCTCAACCTCACTTTCCACTCTCACCTGAAAAAAAAAAGGGGCAATCTGTACCCACAAAAAAATTACACCCCATACATAGTTGCCCATTTTGCACACATGTCCGCTGGACATGTAAATGGATAATTATAATTGGCAGTACAACATACTTTGTTGTCCTCACCCCTCTCCCAGGGGTGGAAGGTTTCAAATTTCACTTGAAATTTCTTGCATATGCACAGCTGTTGCTGGTAAAAAAATTGACAGATATGGACCTTCCCTACACCCATCCTGCACATCCTGAGCTTGTTTTCCTAATGTCTTTCCCTCATTGTGCCCCTTTTTTCACCACTTTTCTATCACCCCATTTTCTTTTCTTTCAAAGAAATTAGCACGGGGGTTAGCAGGAGTAAGCATTTTTAAGCAGTAGTAAGTGGGTTTAAGTGAGTGTGCACATGTGTGCGCTTAGTTAAGCATCGCTAAGCGTCACGCAAACCCACTTACAACTGCTTAAAAGTGCCTTAGTCACTCTATGTCAGGGCCCTTGTTCTGCTCAGCAGCAAAAGAAAATTTCTCTGCCAGTCTCGAACATCAGACCATTGACACATTAGACTGCATGGATTACCACTAAGCCACAGCCGATATACAATAACCTGGTGCCCAAATAAATATATCATGCATTTTAATGACTGAATGTAAAGGAGAAATAGGAAGGCCATAACACAAAGCTTGTTTTGTGGATCTTTACTAGCAATTGTTGTGAAATGCATTACATGAGTGTGATATGAGAAGCAGCCATTCTAGCAGCACATAAAGTTACAGAGGCACTTTACAACCCCCACACAGTATCATAGCAGGACAAACAGTGGCAAATCTGATTAGGACAGAGGCCATACTACCTAACTGTGACTACTTTACAGGGATGTCCCTGATTGTGAAACATATTTAAGCTGTCTCCCTCTGAATCCCTTTGAAAAGTACTGACATCAGTCAGAAAGGTGGGGTATTACACAATGAATACTGACAATAATAACAGTAGACACTGCTTGTACTTCATAAAAGGAGTACAAATCCATATGCACTGCTTCACACAAGTCTAGACTTTTACTGTCTCTATTATGTGTAAGGTGTACTTCACATTTAACTACCTATCCCTGACTCCATGCAAAGATGTATCTGAGTGTTTCATAGGCCTGGCAGAGGCACAAACACACAGGCATAGCAGCTATCCTGCTGTTACACACACTGCAAAGAGCTGTGGTAGGACTTCCACAAGCATGCTATTATGTAGGAGTACAACACAGAAATACCAAAGGATGTAGCCATGTACTGGTAGCAACTGACTGTAACAATGCCATTGTACTAGTGATGAAAGCACCTGTGGGTTGCACAGACAAAGAATAACAGTGTAACATTTGACTACCATCTGGATAGGTTCACAGTTTGTTACTATGCAGACAGACCACCTGCCTTGATAAACCAACAGGTACACACCAATCCTTTAAGTCCAGTAAGATAATATTCACACAATAATACATAATGCTCTCTGTATGTCAGCAACCTCCCCCACACACTTTAAATACACTTATGTAATTAGGGTCTACCAAGGATGTAGTAGGCATACATAGTACTGGAATTGTCCAGTTGTCATGTGATCCCTGTGCTAATGTCAACAATAAAACCACAAACCCGGCAGAAGTAACTACATTAATATTCACAGTATAACAGTTCACAAACAGTTCATGTGCCAAAAGAATACTTCTCAATAACTAAGTTTGTATGGCAGTTAATTATATGAGTGGAAAAGAAAGAACATAGTCACATAAATGTTGTGTAAGCATTTGTAGGGGTGAGTTAAACTCTACACTGATAGCTCTGTACTGCAAGTGGCAACAGTCAGGCCTGAGTACAACATGTACATCACTGTCTACACCTCTAGCTTCAGATATAAGAAGTATACCAACCTCCTGACTTACACAACAGTGTCCGCAGCAAACAAGCATGGGCCCCACTCTGGAAATCTGAAAGGGCTACGCCTACATACCTTAACAATTTATAGCATTGGGTTGCTATGACAGTGAGTACTGCAAATACCACACAGCAGGCTGTATGCATTTACCAAATGCTGGGCACCAATTGGTGCAGAGGGCATCACATGCACATGCCCAGATACCTATAAAAGCAGATTGTACTTGCTATCCCCACATGCAATCATTACATTGCATGTGTTAGCAACTACTGACAAACTTTATTACTTAATAAAGAAACCTTACTTAAGTAAATATCATATTTACTTCTTAAAAACCTAAATATATTAATTAAAAAAAATGTAATTAATAACCAATAATAACTAATAAGTAAAAAACTTTACTTAATAAAAAAAAACCTTGAAAAGCATACACAGATGGACCTGACAGTGAGTAACAGGTATGTAACATATTTGTAGTTACCGACAAGTAGTAGATGTTTATGAATAGTGCTGTACATACTCAGAAACATGCATAAGTGGCAGCAGTAGGTATGTATGCAGTGATGCCATGCATAACTACTGCCATGGACAAATTAGTGTGTAGCTGTGTGCAGTGGGACATAACTGTGACATATGTATCTCAGCATTATATGTTGAACATCTGAACATGTTATCTATGGTCTGTACAGTACTGCGTATAATGGCAGTTTGGGGGAGTAGTGCAAACACCTATATAAACTTGGATGTGACAGAGTAAGATATGCATAATAGTAACATAATTTGTAGCTCAGCATTAGCAACTGCTGTACCAGGCTAGTATAGTAGTGTTATCATTTGCAGCTATATATACTCCCTGTACTATTACTGTATGCACACATGTGACAACTGTCCATGTTGTAGCAAGGCCCAACAGGTCATCCGTGAGGTGTACGGACTTACAACAGTGTGGACCCTGTGTGTGTATGGCACACACATATGGAGAGATATGTATGTGTCTGATAAATTAGCATCTGAACATGTGCCTAGAGCAAGGGACATACTGCAACTGTTTGTGAAGGGTGGACAATTATACGTTGTTGCAGGTTATGTGCATTTTTATATGTAGGTGGTAGTGTGTGGCAAACAAGACAGCATACTGTGCTGGCATATGACATGTGGCGTTTAAATGCCGTGGGTATGATTCCTCAGGTTTTGGTCTTCCAGATAGGGGGTCCTGCTAAAGGTACATGGGCTGAGACTACCTTCCAGGCATTCTGCACAAGACTGTGCAATATCATTACATAACTGCATCCCTCTCAACCTTTGCATAATTGGTATTCCCACCATGAAAGGTGGACTGTATATGTGCCTATATGTATATCTATATGTACACCAATGGATGTTCATATCTACGCCCAAGCTCAATGTTGTAAATGTATTGCCATCCCTCATGTTAAAAACCCTGTACCCATGAACTACCACATAGGTGGTAGTCTACTCAACACCGAAAGTGTGATGAGAGACTATGTGACAAAGGTGGACAGTAGTGTCCCTATTGATAATCACAGTGCCACACTAGTCATGTAAACTGAGTAAGGTACACATGCCATCAGAAAAGGTGTGTCATCCATGGAATAAGAGGTCAGTGTTCCACTGTACCCATCAGTCATAACACCCATCATAGAGTACATTGGCCCTGTCGGTATGTACCTCAGAAGACATCCACAGTGACAGTAGACACCAGACACAGACCTCACAAAGAGTATTACTGGACTCAAATAGATGCCCTATGCAGACTGTCTTACAAAACCACAGCTACACTGTGTCACATGAAGGTCCTCATTAGCAGTTGTCATGAATAATCATGATGAGTGGGTGTGAGATAGGAAACACAACTCTGGAGTCACCTCTGTGGCTCTGCATGACAGGGGCACATGAACCTACATTACATGGGTGTGGAAGGGTAGGGTACCATATGGATAGACTTCCATAGGTCCTACAGATAATAGCCTATTAGCTACCTAGGACTCGATACACACACGCATGTACTTGTTGCATTACGTGCTATGTGAGGTTGACTGGGTGTGATGGTGAATGTGTAGGTGAATGTGTCAAAGTTGTGTACATGTGTGATAGCCTAGTGTGGAACCATGTATATCATGGTATGTAGTGTTGTAGCTCAAATCCCAGCAAAGGATACGTATGCTATTGCTAGGCAGGAAAAGCAGTAAGGCATATGGTGTGACGTAGTCCCATGGTGTTGACCGAGTGTGTCATTGTAAGCTTAAGCAGTACATGTATGCTTATTGATTGGTAACACTAGTGAATACAAATCCTGTATGAACAGTGGTACTACCTGAAGCTGTAGGCCTAAACAGCACAGTATGGTTTACATCCACATTGCTTGGACACACTGTTTTATTTGTTACCTGTAGTCCTCACACATTGCAAACCTCAGGCATGAGGTTTTGTAGGTGCTGACACACAGTACTGTATGTTACACAGGTAAAACTGATCTGGGTTACCATACCTATGTGTACCGTAGGTATGCCTGATGTGTCTGTGGCTATGCCTGTAACATGGCCTTGGTGGTATGTGTGTCACAGGATATATGTGCATATCTAGCAACATGTGTAGTGTAATACATCAGTATGCCACCTATAGTGATGACTGTGCACATTTGTTACTGAGGGGGGTTGCTATCAACAAGTAGTGTGGTGTACTGATAGTACTTAAACTGTACTTAACATTCATTTCAATGGGTGACAAATGTCTACATGCATTAGCTTCATACACATCCTCTGTGGCTAGGCGGTGCATTGTGTCACATAGAGTGTGCCATGTACTGTTGTATAGTCTTACATACTGGTTCCACTTTGTTGCTGTGCAGAACATGTTTTGGAATATAGTATGTGCCAGGCACTGTCAGGCAGTTGTGGGCTAATCAGTTCTATGTGGTATGAAAGGTGTGTATCTACTGACAGCCAACAGGTTGCTATATATGGCATTTCATTGATGTCGGTACTTTAGCATGTTAAGTGTGCCACATGACATGATCACAATGATTTTTTTATTGTCTTACAGGAATATGTCTCACAACAGGAAGCCTGCCTATTCCCCTGAGGAGGAGGAGGTAATCTATAATGCCCTGGTACAGCATTACAACCTGCTGTTCTCCATTCTAGCCAGGACCAGCATGGATGCACTGCACTGTGGCAGGATGTTGTCCATCGGGTGAATGATGTGGGCATGCATAACTGGACTTATTAGCAGGTACGCCATCACTGCAGTGATTTAATCAGACATGTCCGGCAGCATGCCTCCAATGTCCACAGACAACAGCTTGCCACAGGTGGTGGTGCATCAACACATCCCCCCCTCACCAGAGTGGAAGAGCTGCTCCTCAGCATGGTGGCTCCTGGACAAGCAGTACAACAGACATGCGTCATCATGGAGGCCGGAGTCACCCAGCATGTAGATACAGAGCATGCAGGTAACATGGCATACTGTAGACTACTGTTAGATCAATTGTTAGAACATGCATTTACCAGATGTGTACTGAGAATTCAGAAGATGCAGAGCCTGGTGTCATGCAATACTGATAATTTGGAACATAATTTGTATGCCTGTGACTGTCACCTCTTGTAATACTGTGGAATTGCAAACACACAGCAGCAATACCATAGTTGTTGACACTGACAAACTGTCTCATATCCTTGTAGGTCCCTCTGGTGTGATAGCAAGACAGCACACCCAATGCTGGTGAGTGTTCTACATTTAATATAGCACATAACATGTGCATGTCATAGGAGACCTGTAGGCCATATACACATGTAAAACACCTACACTTAATGCATGCTCTGCATATTCTCTGTGTGACTATGCACATCCCAGTAACATGAGCATCCGCCTCAAACACATGCAATACACAGAGCATCCCAATCAATTGTGGTACACTGTAGTGGACATTGTATAGGCAGAGTCAATACACATGCACACAACATACACCACTTTGTCATATGCAGTTAGTGTTAATTTGATACACATGGCGTATGTAGACACCTGCTGTAAGGTCATACTCCAGTATCCCAAATGTCAACAACACAGCACACATACTATACCTGGGGGTAGAGGACTATCATGGGGCAGTGCGACATGCTTCAACACACACAACACATTCATGTGAGGCAATGCTCTCTATTGAACACCTTACATACCCATGTAACAACTGGCTGTGAAATGGTTAATGTAGCCAAAGTGGTGCAGGTCAGGTACAGCAAGGTAGTTGCCAGTGTGACATACATTAGTGGCCTTGGTTGACCACATGATGCTGCCTGATGATGGCTTGTGGTACTACACAACATCCAGTTACAGTAACTACAGTACTACACATAGCATTCATTGCTATACACCTGACAGTTGTATGCATCCGGCCATGGTATGTATACCTATGAGTAATGGTGCACAGGACATTGGAAAGCATTCCAGACTTGCATAGCAATGTTGTGTCCATGCACACGTTGTGTTCTAGGGTGAGGCCAATCATTGAACAACACACATGCATCAAAGACATGTATACTGTTATCAACAAGGGCTCTACACACTCGCACTGCATGCTGTTGAGCAACACATATACTGCATGCTGACACATGTGATAGGACTCTTTGACTTGTGATACTGTACTGCACCATCAACCACTAATGGATATGTTCCGTATTGCTGTTGGTGTGTGTGTGTCAACTTGACTGAGTAGTGTATGTGTGCATGTGTGCACGTGTTCATGTGTGCATGTGTGCATGTGTGCATGTGTTCATGTGTGCATGTGTGCATGTATGCATGTGTGCATGTGTTCATGTGTTCATGTGTGTATGTGTGCATGTGTTCATGTGTGCATGTGTTCATGTGTTCATGTGTGCATGTGTTCATGTGTGCATGTGTGCATGTGTACGTGTGTGCACGTGTGCATGTGTGTATGTGCGCTAACATCCTGTACAGATTGTGAAGTGTGTTTCCTGTCTTCCTCTCACAGGTGCTGAGGTATTGGATGAGTACAGCAGGGAACCTGAGGTCACTGCCACAAATAGTGGGCATGATGACACATGTGTAGTGGCACAGGCAGGTTTGTCAGGGTCTGTCGGTGGTCCGCCAATCGACAGTACACAGCCGTCCACCCTATCTATGCTCACATTCATACTGCCAATACATCCCTCAACACCAATGGCCTTAGCGGAAGAACAGCATACAGCAGGCACCGACCAAGATAGTGTGGTATCTGGGGCACATGCAACTGCACACAGAAGCCATACCCAGACATCTGGAATGGTACCACATAGGCATATGTCCAGGGGTGCTCGTGGGAGCACTGCTGGTTGTAATGCCCCTGGCAGACGTGCCCCCACAGGTCTCACAACCTCAGCCATGTGCCGGTCTGTAATGCAGGCACAGGCACATATGGAACAGTACACCAGGCAGGGACTAAGGGCACAGAGGCCTCACAACACTGCTATCAATGACAGTATCCGTGACCTTGCCAGTGCCATCCGTAATTACACCGAGGTCATTGATAGATATTGGGGGAGACACTAGATGTCCTCTGCAATATAATGTCCATGTGCCAGGACAGTGCAGGATGGCTGAGACATCAACGTGGACGTATGCCAGCAATATAATCAGCTGGCACTCATCGCGGATGACACACAAGTCCCAGCCGCTCCCATAGTGGCAGTACCAGCCCCAGCAATGTTGGGGCTGGGCTGTCAATACACCGTCCTAGATGACCACGTGCACATGGCTCTGGCCAGTCCCAGCAGGGACATGGGTCCAGTTGACATCCCTCTGCCTCTGACAATAGTACCCAGTCTGGCTTGGTACCCGATACTGTCCGTGGCACCCCTGGCAGGCACAGGTACTGTATCCGTGGCCGAAGACAGTGAGCTGTACAGCCTGGCAGGTACAGTCCATGACTGTCCCACAATCACCCGTAAGTAGCAGCCACAAGGTGGAACTGTGTGCATGCAAACACACACACATAAACCAAACACCTAGGGCTAACACATACACACACACATTACACCAGCATTGACCCATACTGTACTGTTGTCCCTCACACACACACACACACACACACACACACACACACACACACACACACACACACACACACACACGTCGATTGGATGGGTCATTGTTGGGCTCTGGCAACCCAATAACACACCCTGTGCATATGTTGAAACTGTGTCACCTCCTGTCATCTGTGACACTGATGCAGGAACAGGCTTACATGGTGCTGATGCACAGGGGTGACCTAATAGCAGTGTAGCAATGTTAGCATGTTGTCAACAGCAAGGTGTACTGCTATCCTTGTAGGTATATCTGAGCAGGCATGATGCATTAAAGCTATGATCATCAATGTGGTATCGTTTACACCAGTGTTAATTCCAATACTGTATTGTCCGCCCATGTGCCACTTGGCTGATATGTGCGGTACTAGCAGCATGTGTTGGTGAGTGGATGGTACGTGTGTGATGTGTGCAGTACAGATTTGCAGATGTACATTTGTGAACATGGTGGAGGTGCACCATCTGCATGAATGTGCATAGTGGACACATGGGAAGGGTGACATGCCCTGTATTACACAGTGTTAACACTTCATATTTCCTATTGGTGGCTAGTATGCATTTTACTACACATATGTTACGACTTGGGTACACATGTATGTATGACATGGTTTGCCACTATGCTGTGGGTTATACGGTTTATATCGGTCATTGTTTTGCATACTGGTAGTATACATAACCTCAACAGCCTGACTTTACCCAATCGTTAGCTGATGTCTTGACAACTGACACACAGATGTAGGATACACAGTAGCATCTGAGTCCTTCCGGTACTATACTATACCAGTAACCAGTGGTATTGGCTGCCACACATTCCTGGGACCACTCCTGTTTGGCATGTAGACATCCCAGATACAAGCAAACACACTAGAGATATCTCCGTCCAGATCTGATAATGCATACAGTGGCCTACAATGCATTCTCCAGATGAGACACATATCCTCCACAAGGGTATCATACAGACAGATACCTGTTGACCAACACATGCTGTAAAGCTATAAGCCAACTATAGCATAGTCATCCACATTTACAATACATAGTATCCTGTCAGTACCACATTGTTAGTAGCCCACAACATGTAGCAGGGGTACCAATGTGTATATACAGCCACATGTTATGTCATCTGTCCTTTGGTATTCAAATTTCCAAAGTTATGCTGATGTCCCTTAGTGAATCACATAAGCATGAAGGGGTCTGTATGCATATCCACGGAGGTGTTGTACACCTGTAATGAATGGCCATTATTGACAGACTTTGTTGTGTTTTAACATGTCTGACATATACCCCAGGCATGAACCCTCACTCACACTATTCTATAGAAACTGTCATGGGTGTGTGTGACACAGATGACCTAGGCCACAGATCACTATAGTGGCTGGCCTTGACACATACATACATATGTGACCTAAGGTCTGAGAAGCAGCAGCACAGACTGTCAATGGTAACAGATGTATTCGTATAGAAAGCAGGCTTCACACCTATGAACTCATTGAGGTCACATGTACATATATGTATTTGCCACACAGTTAACAATTGAGGTCACGTGTACATATATGTATGTGCCACACAGATACCGAAAGTGTGCAATGCACATACTGTTGTTTTACTGATATGTCATACAGTTGTAAAAGCAAAACCCACAACACATTAACCAACAGTGTCACACACACACTCAGCAATTGCAGGATTCAAACCCCTACCTAACTATGTTATGATACTAGAGAGATCTGCCGTAACACGACACACTATATGCTTTACTGGAAGCTTTCATTTCCATTGCTGTATTTCTGGGATACTGACATCATCAGACATGCCAAAGAGGCGATTACCTCTTTGAATGTGTTTTCAAAAAGGGCACTCCTCTCAAAGGAAATCACACACACAGAGCAATTTCAGGATTCAACCCCCTACCTAACTATGTTATGACACTACATAAATATGCATTAACATGACATGCTATATGCTGTATTGGGTGTTTTCATTTCTTATGCTATATTTCTAGGATGCTGACATCATCAGACTTGGCAAAGAAGAATCTACCTCTATTCATGTGTTTTCCTAGTCTCCAAAAAGGGAACTCCTCTCACAAGAAATGACACACACACACACACACACAGAGCAATCGCAGGATTCAAACCCCTACCTAACTAGGTTATGATACTACAGAGATATGCATTAACATGCTGCGCTATATGCTTTACTGTGTGCTTTCATTTCTCTTGCTATATTCCTAGGATGCTGACATTATCAGACTTGCCAAAGAGGAATCTACCTCTTTTCATGTGTGTACCTAGTCTCCAAAAAGGCACTCCTTTCACAGGAAATCACACACACACATCAATTGCAGGATTCATACCCCTACCTAACTATGTAATGATACTACAGAGACATGCATTTACATGACGCGCTATAGGTTTTACTGGGTGTTTTATTTTCTCCTGCTATATTTGTAGGATGCTGACATCATCAGACTAGACATGGTAATGTGTGTGCACTTTGTTTTATGCAATCCCAGGAATGAACCATGTGGGTCAGCAGGTGTTAACAGCTTGAACAGAACTCCACAATTCTTAGCTTGTGTGATCTCTCTGTGGACAAATTTCCATTCCTTCATATGACAATACATATTTATGCACAGGTTGTTGAATTTGTGGATACAACATGTGTCTGTGATGTTGATAAAGGGCTACTCAGAGTCTATGTGGGACGTGTGTAGTTCCCTTCAGTGATGTGTGTCCTGGGTGGCTGCCTTGCAAACAGTCTAGCAGGTTTGGGAAGCTTGATCTGCCCATGTTCATACCACAGTTGGTAGGGCTGTGTGTTTGTCGGCTTCCAATAGCTCTGTTTATGACTTCAATCATGATGGACTTAATGGCCTTGCAGATCAGACGTCATAGGCTTATAGGACTATAGTTCCCATGGTCTGCTGTCACCTACACTTGTGAGGTGTGCCATATGTTGCTGTAACACATTCAACAGTTTTAGATCCTGTAGAGAGGGTGTGGCTCAACAGACTGTTCAGGTGCAGGGTCTGTTTGTTCTGTAGTTCACTTATGACACATATCGGGAAACAATGTCATCCAATTGATGCCATGTTTTCGGCTTTGGAAGGAGCTGTTTACCCATTCTACATGTGATATCTCCTGGTATGATGATAGGGACATTTGTCAGTGGGAGGTGGGTATGTATGTATGGGCCTGTCTGAAAGGATGTCAGCATTGTCAGTCAGGTACAGATGGCCCTGACTCAGGACATATATGTGTGTACAGTGCTGTGTATGACATAGCTGAAGGAAGTGTCATGGTTCTGTCTGGACTCCTTCTCAGATAATCTTTCAAAAACACCAACATACCTGAGAACTAAACCCCTGTAATACTCTTTTACACACTTAACGCCCTACTGATCCCTTTTGATCAGTCAACAGAGAGTATGCCATCATAATATCCTGGCATGTCCAATGGTTGGTTTCGCGTGTACTCTCCAGTCCAGCTGGTGTCTATGAGACTTTTGAGGCAATGTTACAACTGCCTTATGTACACAGACAACCCTCACCTCCTCCCAACAAACTCAGATATATGTGGGGGATGCAACTATATAGACAAATGGGAGGCTGAGCTCTCTCGACCCATGACTGGCACAGTCTATCAGGTAGTGAAGGCAACCACACACACCACAATTCCGTCACACATAGACCTATAGCGACAGCAAACAAACTACATTACCGCACAATTACATACTCGGAGGCTCTACATAATATCTGCCTAAGCAGCAGAGACCTCCTAAGCATACACCCAGACAACTGCTACCCCACGACATTACCCACATATCATATGGTTCACAAAGTCAGTGTGCCACACAGTCATTGCCCTTAGGGGTAAAAACACACCTAATACACTTGTAATAGATGACTCTATTGTCAGACACACTGACGTCACACTCACCAGGTTGAACAAGGAGAGGGACACTTTGCACTGTCTGTCAGGTGGCAGGTTCTGCCGCATTAAACATGCACTCAGGTCACTCCAAAACAAGTACAAATATGGCTCCATCATTGTCCATGCTGGTGTGGCTTACCTCAGACGTTCCTCCCTGGACTACATGACAAGGGACATAGAGGAGCTCTGTGATCATGTAACCCAGGCCAGTATGACCCTGACCTTGTGTAGCATCTTACCCTCACCAAGAATGATGGCACAGTATGCAGATAAGCTGATCAATTGTAACAGTTGGCTAACATATTGGTGTTGTTCAAAGGGGATCCAGTGTCTGTCAGCCTGGGTGTGACATGCTCGACATGCCACGTAGCTTCACTATGGACAGCTTGCACCTGTCACCCCTGGACTTTCCAATACTGGCTAAGGCTGTTGCCACCCCCACAGTGCCTTTTTTGGGCAAGGCTCAAAAGACAAACCCACCTCCATGGACAATACATGGTAAAAGAAAGTACGGGTAATGCTGCTCGACACCAGATGTCTAGACCCCAGAATGCACGTACTCAAGACTCTCCCCAGTATGGTGAATGTCGATATCTGTGCAGTAATAGACACCTGGTTCAGGCTCCCAAATGCACACCAGTACTACCAGGTTATACTTCATACCATGCTTTTCGGCCACAAGACTCAGACTGACCAGCAACTTTAGGGGGAGTATCCGTATACATCACAGATACACATACCTCCAGGTTAGTAGCACTGCAGGATGCATCAGAGACCATACATGTGCAACTAACAGTGGGCAAAATTGTCTTTCAGTTTGTAGCCTGCTACATACCACCCTCCTGAACTCAGGAACCCCACTCAGCTTTCCTGGGAACACTGGAGGATATGACGGTCTCTACAAACACCATTATATGGGGTGACTTCAACTTTAGAAACATTGACTGGGAATACTACTCAAGCCACAACACCCTCGCCCAACGTTTGCTAGAATTTCTAAACACAAATGCTATGTCACAGCTGTCACCACACCCACATGGGGGGAAAACATATTGGACCTGATCCTCACCAACATGGGGACTCCATGTTCCACACCAGAGGTATGCCCTTCATTGGTAATGTCAGACCATACATTTATCTCACTGGACATCCATATCCCATATCCATCCCAATCCTAGGTTCTCTCGGTGAAGTACTTACCAACAGCAAATGTCACACTTCTCTAAATCAACGTGGTATCCTTCAAAGACCCTGGGGCAGAGGTAAGCATGTCCCAGACCACTGAATCCTTTACAAACACATTCTGTTGACACCTACTGGAATGCATGGATTGTGCTATCCCAAATAAGAACAAGACTCACTCCTCCAAAGGCAGGGGACCTGTCTGGTGGACCATGGCCATAAATAAGCTATACAACAAAAGGAGGGTGCTACTACATGATAGAGCACAATCCCAATAAGGGAAGGCATCTCTGATCAGTACTAGCAAGAAGCTACATTCACTCATGAATTCATCTAAGACCCACTTCGAAAGGGAAATTGCACCACACACTGAGAACAATCACAAGGCCTTCTTTAGTAATGTCATGAACCTGGGTGCCAAATCCCAAATATGCTGTGTGTTACTGTGAAATGACAATACATACACTGAACCCACAGACATTGCCATCATCCTGGCAAACAGGTTCAGTACAAATGTCACCCCCCCCCGTAATGAGCAAATGTCCATCCCAACAGAGTGTAGCCTCCCTGACATCACAGATGATCAGGTGAGTGCTGCCCTCTCCAAAGCAAACATCACAGCATCAGTGGGATTGGACGGTGTCCTGGCCTGCATCTTACACAAGCTTCATGATGAACGTAACCCTCATATGAAGTCACTGTTCAATATCAGACTTACTACAGAATATGTACCCAAGGAATGGCGTACAGCAACAGTGGTCCCACTCCACAAAGGTGGTGCCACAACAAACCCCGGACACTATCGCCCTATAAGCCTATCTAGCCTGGTCTGCAAAGCTATGGAGCGTATCATCATGGTACTCATACACACAGACATCAGGAACGTATAGGCACTGAATCCTACACAATTCAGCTTTGTTGTGGGTAGATCTTGCCTCTTGAACATGGTCGATTTCTTTAAACAGATACCAGGTCCATAAACATAGGGAAGGTAGTCCATGCAGCCTACCTGGACCTCGCATACACCATCACAACAATACTCCACTCGAGCATCATACATAAGCTCACCAGCTTAGGTATCGACACATATGTCACAAGATGGATTGCTAAGTTGATCAGGGATAGCACCCACATGGTATGTATTGCAGGTGCCATGTCTGACTATACACCAGTTACACGTGGCATCCCACAAGGCTCAGTCCTGGGACTTGACTTGTTCAGTATATATTCCTCTGACGTACAGGCTAACACAGGAGGAATATGGCTGGCCATGTTTGCAGATGACTGCAAACTGGGTGCCATATTTGACTCTCTAGCTGCCACAAGCATCCTCCAAAAGTGTCTCACAGAGATGTATAACTGGTGCCAGAGCCATGGCCTACAGCTGAATGCCATTAAATGCATAGTCATCCCCTTTGGGAATCACATAGTGCCCACACATTACCACATAGGTGTTAATACATTAAGTATGGTAGAAGTTCTTAGGGATATGGGGACATGAGTAGTCTGTAATCTTGCCTTTGACAATGGCATTGCCATAGTGGTTAGACAGACATTCTATATAGCCCTCCCTATCCCAACAGGTTTCACATCTAGATCAAGTAAAGTCATTGTGCCCCTATACTCATGAGGCCCATGATTGGATACAATGCCTCATTTGGGATGTACCTTACCCGACACCTGCAGCAACTGTATTGGCCACAAAAGTACCTCACCAACTGGATCTAGGGACTCACACAGATGCCCTGTGCAGTTCAGCTAAAGTAACTCCAGCTCTACTCAGTCGCTTACCACCTACTTGAATGCGATCTGTGCCTATTGCTTACAGCTATGTCCAACACAGAATTAATGCACATGCTCCACCTCAGGCTATCCAGATCCCTTAGAGCTACACGCTCCAGGGACTTACACCTCAGCACAGATATTTATAGGACATGCTGGAGGGACACATTTCTATCCCAGATGCTCCCCTCACTCTGGAATGGGATCCCAGTCCCGCATAGGCTGAGCCCCCCACTAACCCCCTACAGGAGACATATTGACGAGTGGATGGGTGATCGTATGTTTACCCCTGGAATCTCTTCTGGGTCCCTGCTGGACAGAGGCACAATAAAGCAAACATAAAGGGTCTATCTTGTGTTACCTACTATTCACAGGCACAGTCTACTAATCTAACAGGGCTGTGAAAGCCAAACACACTCTGGCTAGGCTTATACATGCCCTAGGGCAGATAGGCTAGTATCAACCTATGCACCTATGGTAATGTTCGGGATGCACATTGTTTATTGATGATACTGATTGCAGGTTTTTTCTCTTCTTTGCTTTCACACTTTCTATGAAGAACCTAAGTATCTGCAGAACATATTTTATTATGATAGGGTTCCAATATATTATATATGTGTCTGTTGTCATATAACTGTGTGCACATGGCAGACTGGTGAATACTGAGAGGTTCCTGTGTTAACACATGCAACTGCCAGATATGTGTGGACCACTGCTATACTCAGACATGGCCTAAGTGTGTGAGCATGCCCAGTCTGTCCTTTCAGTGTTTTGTTGCCTGACATTTGTCTCATTTATTCAAGTGTGTGAGCATGCCCAGTCTGTCCTTTCAGTGTTTTGTTGCCTGACATTTGTCTCATTTATTCGTGTGTGAGCATGCCCAGTGTGACCTTTCAGTATGTTGCTGTTTGAAGTCCAGTACATTTGTTCATGTGTGTGAACATGACCAATATCAACAATTATACTATATTTGTGTTGAAAATCAGGTTCTATTCTTACTGCAGGGCTCACCTTTGTGTCATAACTCGACAGGGATTATGCTGCGCCTGCAGGGTTCCCATGAGATACGTTGCATAGACTTATCAACATTTCTTCATACTGGCTGACCAGTGCAATACTGCCATGGTTTAGTGGTTCAGTGGTATGACTGTAGTGCACAGTATCCTGGGTTCGAGGCCTGTCACTGCTTTATATTTTCATACTGAGCAGACCAGACTGCTTAAGGGCCAGTAGAGCAAATATGAGCATGTTGGCTTTTGTTCAGCTATATCTCCAAACCACCTCCAAACACAAAGTACACCAAACCAAAGGAAATCCGCTGTACTGTACAAATAAAGGGCTCTCCTCCAACCGACACAAATCTTCCACCACTCGATAGTAAAATGTTTAGTTTATTGTTAAAACAGCTCAAAACAGCAGCAACCAACACCAAGTAAATTCTTATTTGTTTTACAAATGAACCTTAGATTGAGCGCGCTTTCGTCCACACCAACTGGACTTCATCAGAATCTAAAGGTTTAATGAAATGCAAACCTTAAATATACAACTGAGTACTTAACCAATTAACCATTGATTGCTAATTGATTCAGATATAAACTTTTAAAAGCATATTGCGTAGTTAAAACAATGCAAGGTTACAATGTAAAGTGCATGAAGAATACATAACCTAAACTGGTATATGACTCTAACCCAATTTTGATTTTATTAATTTTGTTAATAAAAGTGTATGTATATATATATGTATGTTCCCACAGTTGTCTAAGGAAACCAAGTTGTTTTTGAAAAAGAGTAATAACAGTGAAAGTAAAGGTACTAGTGGTGTATTAGAATAAATATATAGTATAATATGTATTGAATGTTCTTAAAAATATATAAAATGTATAAATGTAAGTATAACTTAATGATTAAATATATATAAATATGTAGATCAAATATATGTATATATATATATATATATATAAAATATAAAAGATGTATATAAAAAAGTATAAAAATATATATAAATATAAATATAAATGTAAAAATGTAAAAATGTACATATAATTATAAATATAAATATAAAATATAAATATAAATATGAATGCAGGAAGTACGTGGGTGGTTAAACTACACATTGATTGAACTTGTCAACAAAATAAATTTAATGTGTATTTTTGCACATTTGATAAATGTAATAAAATAAAATCAATTTTATTGTTATGTATAGTATCATGATTCCCTATTAAACCTCCCTTTTGTTGTTCACTTGATTATTTGTTTATTTGCTTATTTATTTATTAATTTGTGAACTCTGTTTGGGGTTACCTGCTAAAAGTTTGAGGACTGGTTTTATAGATAAATGGTCATTCAGGCCCTTATGGCAGCATGCATCTAATCTCATCTGCCAGATAAGTTCCCTATATTCTAAAAAGGTTTCCCAGTCTCCCCCCCTATCACAAGCCTTCACTTCTTCCAATACCCAGAACTTAATATTGGCATTTTTACATTGGACAACATGCCTGTATAGGGCATTTTTTTCATTCTTCTTTGTTATATCCCTCATGTGTTCGTATATTCTTGATCTTAATTGTCTTTCAGTTTTCCCAGCATACCGTGCAGTATGCCAGGTATACTACCCCCTTGGTATAACAACTGTGATATTTATTGCTTCTAAATTTATAACCTATACTCTTCAACCATAGTTCTTTACTACCTGTTAGGAAAGAACATTGTGCACACCTTCCACACTTAAATGTACCTGACTTCGATTGTGCTCCCTGTTCCTTATGTATACTCTTCTTAATCTCAAACATTTTCTTAAGATTAATATTTTTCCTATAACAGAATTTTAATGGTTGTTGGAATATTGATGGTTTGTTTGTCATTCTAGAAAAAATATTCCATACTTCATTGATGCCTTTCCTTGGCCAACCTAAACCATAATAATAGGTTAATGTCAGTCGGGGTACAATATTTACAGGGGTATCCACCACATTTTTATCATTATTAGTAGAATCACTTCTATGAATACTCGTCATGTGGGTATTTTCCAAAAGTGGCCTGTATTTCATATTTCGTTGTTTCATGACCTCCTTCTTAACTTTTTTAATTAAATTATTAGGGTAACCTCTTTCACTAAATAAATTTTGAATTACCATCATTTCTTCCATAAATTCAGCCCTGTCACTTGTCATTCTAGAGGCCCTTATCATTTGCCCCTTCACCACGTTTCTTTTCAAAAACAACGGGTGGTCACTCTCAAAGTGAACATATGAGTTAGAGAAACAACTTTTCCTGTAAATTCGGGATTTATATTTTCTGTCAATTTTGTTCTTAATAATGGTGACATCTAAATAATTTACCTGATCCAATGCCAATTCAAAAGTGAATTTAAGGAATGACGTGGTATGGTTGATATATTGAATGAATCCATCTATCTGTTCGGCCGTGCCATCCCATACAATAAAAATGTCGTCCAGGAACCGAAAATAATTAATAATATATTTCTTGTATATCGACTTAAACACAAAATTCAATTCCCAGAACAACATTATAATATTAGCATAAATGGGTGCACATGCCGAACCCATTGCCACGCCATCCTTTTGATGATAGATGTCACCTTGAAAGTAAATAAAATTGTTTTTTAATACTAATTCCATGCTTTCTAGGATTAATCTAAAATCATTGTTGTCCAAAAACCTAAAATCTAACAACATTTGTTCAAACCATATAAGGCCTGTGTCATGAGGTATAACAGAAAAAAGGTCTTTTACGTCAATGGTTATAAATGAATAATCATCATGATATGGAATTTCATTAAATTTACCTAGGAAGTCCCAAGAATCTATTAAAATATGGGGGTATTCCTTGTTAAATAATTTCAATTTAGTGTCCACAAGTATCGCTAAAGGTTGGGTCTTTGATCCTTGGGACGTAACTATAGGTCTCAACGGCGGATTTTCTACTTGTTTATGTATCTTTGGAATCCCAAATATTTCTGGAACAATTGGTTTTGGGACTTTCAAATAATTGTACATATCTAGGTCCAGTAATCCTTGTAACAAATTGTCTTCGAGAATATAGTCTATTTTCCGGTAACATATATTTACCTCATTCCTAGATACCATATTGTACCTTTCTTCATTATTCAAAATTTCTAACATTTTCTTAGTGTAGTCCCAGTGGTCCATGAGGACTACCCCTCCCCCCTTGTCAGGTTTCATAATTCTTATTTTCTCATTTCCTTGAAGTTTTTTGAGAACATCCATTTCTTCCATTGTTAGGTTACTATAATCATGTAACCCCTTTTGGGAACCAAACCCTTGTCTCACCATATTTAAAATGGTTGTTTCAAAATTCAAAATATCATATTGAAGGGGGGGATTAAAGCTATGCCCAACATAGACCAGACTTGTCCAACATTGCTCAGTGTTAACCAACATTACAGAACATTGCCCAATATTGCTCAACATTGACCACAGTTATGCTACTGTTAGTGTGTGCAATTGCTTTACATATACTAAATGGTGGTGAAAGCTATTTAGCACTGCTTTATATTGCTTAACACATGGCAATCATGTCTCAGGTGGTGCTGCAGGGCTGCCTATGTCAGATGCACATACTGCACTCCCTATACATGTTTGGAAACAGGTAGTGTCAAGTTAGGCATCCCTTTTACTATTTTTGCGAGTCAGAGAGAGAGAGGTATCATTTCCAGGGTTCCTACTGAGCCAGTGTATGTGCTATGCATTGCCTCTTTGCCAAGGCCAAAGCATACTGGGCACGCCTCCTTCTGCCTACTGGGGCAGGCTCAGGTTGTTCCTTCTCCGAGTCATGCTCTGCCTGTGATGGCCTTGGCAATGGTGGGGGGCTGTTTGGCCCAGGCCTATGCTGCTCCTGCTGCAGCTGTTTTTGCAGGATCATATTATGTAGCATAGCACATACCATGACAATTTGGGTACATGTAGTTGGTGAGTACTGCAAGGCTCCACCAGATGTGTCCAGGCACCAGAACCGTGACTTGAGCAGGCCAAACACACGCTCAATTACATTTCGTGTTTATGCGTGTGCCTCATTATGGCGTTCCTGTTCAGGTGTGTGTGCATTTCTGATGGGTGTCATCAGCCACGGCTCCAGTGCATAGCTAGCATCCCCCACTAGGTGACCATGAGAGATGTCCCCATTGGCAAATGTCCGGTACAGCTGCGACAGATGCCAGATATGGGAATCATGGTAGCTTCCAGGGCAGCCAGCACACACATTCAGTATTATGCCCTGGGCTGGGCATCACACACGACCTGGCAGTTGATGGAGGGGAAGCCCTTGCAGTTGAAGTAGATCCTACCCCGCTCACCAGCTGGTGATTTGATGCATATGTGTGTGCAGTCTATTGCACCCACTACCTCAGGGTATTCTGCTATTTGCTGGAAGAGATGCATATTGCTAGCCAATACCTCACGGGAATTGGGGAAATATACATGATCACTGACATGTGCTGACATGGCATCCAGGAACTGGTGCAGTACCCTGGATGCTGATGCCTGTGATATCCCCATCATATCACCAGTTGGTCTCTGGAAGGTACCTGTTGCTAATATTCTTAGGCCAACACATACCTTGGTTTCCACTGGGATGGGTTCCCCATCTGTTGGTTCTGTGTGTGAGGCGTGGCCTGCACAGCTCAACAATTTGCTGCAAGAGGTCTCTGTCCACTCTATAGCGCTCCACTATCTCCAGCTCATGTAGCCCCTGGTAGGTTACCCTGGGTCTGTACACTCTTCTCTGCCTCCTCACTGTGGGTTGTCCAGCAGCATTCGCATTGTCACCACCCTCAGCATGTTGCATATGTCGCCTTATAACAGCAAAGGCAGCCCCTAACATTTCTTTGTCTCAGTAAAGTTTTTTTCAGTTTTCACTTCTATTAGCTTACTGCAGTGTTGCATTGTCTCTTCAGAGAAACATAGTGGAATGTTGTTTGCAAAGTTTTAAGTGCTGGGCTGGGCTAGTGTACTGCCTGTGTAATTTCCTGATTCTGATTGTTTTCCCCTGCTAGCTCTGCTAGTACTCCCTGGTTAACTTCCTACTATTTGTTGTGCTTCCTTTTCCCTTTCTGTTTCCTCAGGGGGGCAGCGCCGCACATACAAGTGCAAACACGCGCACACCAGCTCACACGTGCGCACACATGCTTACACTGACTAAAACTTGCTTATTCTTGCTAAAACGCGTGCACACTGGCGCAAACATGCTTACACAACTGTAAACAACCTTAGACATGCTTAATCCAGCTTGAACGTGCATACACAGGCGTACACACATGCACATAGTCTTACTCGTATATACAGGTGTGCACCCGCGTGCAAACATGTTGCAAGCACTTATACAAGAAACTTTATTGTTATCCACGGCATACACCTTCAATTTCTTGCCTTTACCTATTCTACCTGTTGACACACCTCTTCCACTGATGTGTAAATGACAGCTGACGCATGCCACTCTGCTCCAATGAGCTTCACTTCTTTCATACATCCCCCCCTCGTGATGTCACCTATCATCTACTCTGTTACTCCCCTTATCCTACTCCTGCACTCCACTGACTGTGCTCATTCGCTATGTAAACTTGCGATTCACTATCCTAACCCTCATTTGCATAGGATTGCCTACTTATGCTTGGTTACATCTCTTAGACTGAGCTTCCCCCCTTAGCAACCTCTAATCAGTAGCCATGTTGTCTTCCGCCTGCCATTCCCTTGCATTGTAAATTAAGAATTACAATAAAATCCTCATTTGTGGATTTTAATTATTGGTTTTCTGGTTTTTAGAGTGCAGCACATTTGCGCAGTGCTGCGCTATGCTTAAACACCGAAGATCAGGATAAAAAAATATATATTTTATTTTTATTTTGCATCGGGGGACATTGCCAAAGGCTGTATTTTTGGCCATTGGCATGCTTCCTCAACTGGATGCATCCTTTTTTTGGAGCTGTCATGGCTCCGTTTTGCTATTTGTAGAACCGTACTCAGTTGTCAACTGAGTACATTTCTGCAAATGACACTACTCTTACTCGGACTGGTTCGGGTTTCCTGGATCGCAAATTTACCTCATTTGCATAGCTTTTGCCTGCAACTGAGGTAATTTGCATATTCAAGCCCTGTCCATGTAGGACTCATTTTGGGAGCTCTGTTGCATGCCACTACCGGCTGTTCCTGGATCGCTCGGTGGACATGTTGGCTGCATGGAGTCTTACTCTACTCTTAGACTCCGTGCAAGCCTTCGTGAATCCGGCCCATTATGTGACTTTCTAAAGCAGGCCAAATAAGATACCAAGAGGAAATAACAACATCTATGTGTGTGACTAGCTCTCTATATAACAATTGTAGTAGTTCAGTTATGTGAAAGAGGGACAGAGAGAGGCATTTTGTAGAAGTCATAATTGATATCTGTAATGAAGGAAAACTTTGTAAATATATGCTACAAACTAACAGAAAGAGTATGTGTCATTTGTTATCTGTAACTGTGCTTATAGCTGCAAACTATATTTCTTTATCAGTGTGCAATTTGAAAGGCTTGGTGCTTTAAACAGACTACAGATGGAGTCATGCAAAGCTCTGTGTCTCTGATTCAGCAGTAAACAGCACAGCAAGACTGTGTGTCTTAAGAAGACTTTGGATCCAGCACAGCACAGAAGCAGAACATGCAAATTAAAATACATTTTTCAATGGTGACTCCGACGTGATAAAAAACAAGAATGATTGCCAGACAAGTAGATTAAAACATAATTGCTAAAATGTAAAGTGTAGACACACTGGAAACAGACCACCACTATAAATGGAAAAGTTTTAATATCAGAGGACAAGCGCTTTCGCGTACATGAAGCACGCTTCTTCAGATCCATAAAAAATACATTTACAGGTGTTGTATATATATTAAAACTTCACAATAATTAAAAGCAATCAAACAATCAATCAATTGAGTTAATTCACTAAGCTGTAAATTCATTATCCAATTAATGAGTAAAAAGACTAGTTTAGTGTGCAAAATCATTACTTAAACTCTAACATCGCTATTTCTATGTGTCACTAAATAAGTTCAAAACAAATGAAGCATATCAAAAACATTCCATAACATATAAAGTTACCCATCATCTATATTAATGTTAATGTCTAAGTATCATTTGTGAGCAGGCAAGTTTAAAAAATATATATAGTACTTCCTACATCATGTTTATTAGTTTAAACACTGAAAAATGCCCATAAAATGAGTAACTGTCACGTCTTTGAAAAGGATCTATGGTCAGAGTACAGTCATCACAATTAGAAAAAATGACAGCAATAATAAAATGAACTCAGCCACATTCAGAAAGGTAAAACATTGTGGGCAAAGGTATCTTCCTTATCAGACTATGCTGCCTCCATATGTAAACTAAATGAAAAAATGAGATGTATATTTAGGTATAAAAATGAGGTGTGTGTCTAGATATGAAATTCTTATTATCGATAATCAGCTCATAAAACTGCCAAGAGTATATAAAGCGCACTTTATTTCTAACCAATAGGGTACCTGTTAGTATGTGCTGTATAAAAACCAATATGCATTACTTTTTTGGTCACATATCTTATATATTGCAGACTTAAATCTATCCAAAGATTAAAATGTATACATATTTAAATATTATAAATACATATAGTAGTACAATTTAAATATTTTAAATATTTTAAAATGCATATAAATATATAAAAATGCATAAATATATGAATATATGAAAATATATGAAAATGTATAAATATAAAATTTTATATATATATATATATATATATAAATATATATATATATATATATATATATATATATAAATATATAAAAAATATATAAAAAGCATGTGGATATATAAAAATTCATAGATGTTATAAAAATGTAAATAATAATTCCTCATTAAGATATTGTCACACCATACAGCTCATTATCACCTTTAACTTTTATTTCAACCATTAATGTTTATGAATACAATGTTTTCTAACACAACACTTCATTAGATAAAATCTTGTTCACTTTCTATTATATTACATATTTCGTTGTTTTTCTCTTCAATTAATTTACAATATTTATTACATCTGCCTTACATACATCTATCTATTATATTTACATTTTTATAACATCTATGAATTTTTATACATCTACATGCTTTTTTATATATATTTTTTATATATTTTTATATATATATATATATATATATATATATATATATTTATATATATATATATATATTTATACATTTTCATATATTCATATATTTATACATTTTTATATATTTATATGCATTTTAAAATATTTATAATATTTAAATATGTATACATTTTAATCTTTGGATAGATTTAAGTCTGCAATATATAAGATATGTGACCAAGAACGTAATGCATATTGGTTTTTATATAGCACATACTAACAGGTACCCTATTGGTTAGAAATAAAGTGCGCTTTATATACTCTTGGCAGTTTTATGAGCTGATTATCGATAATAAGAATTTCATATCTAGACACACACCTCATTTTTATACCTAAATATACATCTCATTTTTTCATTTAGTTTACATATGGAGGCAGCATAGTCTAATAAGGAAGATACCTTTGCCCACAATGTTTTACCTTTCTGAATGTGGCTGAGTTCATTTTATTATTGCTGTCGTTTTTTCTAATTGTGATGACTGTACTCTGACCATAGATCCTTTTCAAAGACGTGACAGTTACTCATTTTATGGGCGTTTTTCAGTGTTTAAACTAATAAACATGATGTAGGAAGTACTATATATATTTTTTAAACTTGCCTGCTCACAAATGATACTTAGACATTAACATTAATATAGATGATGGGTAACTTTATATGCTATGGAATGTTTTTGATATGCTTCATTTGTTTCGAACTTATTTAGTGACACATAGAAATAGCGATGTTAGAGTTTAAGTAATGATTTTGCACACTAAACTAGTCTTTTTACTCATTAATTGGATAATTAATTTACAGCTTAGTGAATTAACTCAATTGATTGATTGTTTGATTGCTTTTAATTATTGTGAAGTTTTAATATATATACAACACCTGTAAATGTATTTTTTATGGATCTGAAGAAGCGTGCTTCATGTACGCGAAAGCGCTTGTCCTCTGATATTAAAACTTTTCCATTTATAGTGGTGGTCTGTTTCCAGTGTGTCTGCACTTTACTCTGCATTTCGTTTTTTGGAACAGACCTTCAGGAAACAGCGTTACTGTGTTTTTTCATTCATAATTGCTAAAATGTTTCCATGCAACACTATTTGGTAATTGTAATAAAATGTCACAATTGTGCATAGATGTCACTGATAATCTGTTTGCAAGTAAATGTTAAAAGAAAAAAAATCCTCAGTTGCATCAAGTACAGCCAGCAGATGGGCTATAGTATATATACAGTTCAAATCAATTATGCAAAAAAGTATAAATACCTACTAGTGGTAATAAACAGCAAAAGCTTTATAAAAAATGATCAAATCAAACAAAAGGCTATAGTTTAGTAACCTAATAAAGCAAATGTATAACCAAGGTGTTGGGCTGGTATACATTCTATTCTCACAGCGTAAAGCAAATAAATAATAGTGCAATACTACAGGGGGTGGGGCACTTTTTCAGTTTTACACTGACTGTATAAGCAGTACTGCACAAGGGTCTGAAATAGAGCTACAGGAAAAAATAATATCTCATTCCTTCTTGACAATACTCTTTTGGAGGAGGGAAAACAGGTATTAATGTATTAGAAATACTGATAAACTGGATTAAACCTGACAGGATAATATATTTTACAAATTGTTACTAGCTAGCATAATGGTTATGATTGTATTGTTTAGTATTAAATTGTATTTGCAACCTGTTAAACTGTAAAGCTATACAAGAGATGGTTTAAAAACAAGAGATGGCTGTATTACAATTGCTTTATTACAGCTATACAAGAGAGAGTAAAGATATGTAAAAAATTGAACAAAACTAGTCACTATTTTTAATATGTTTTTGGCAAAACACTGTTGGTATAAAAAAGCATGAATGTTTTTAATTGCTGAGTATGTAGTTTAAAATAACAGGACGTATGCCTTTGGTGCCAGTTCCACTAGATATTTCTAAAGAGACATAAACATTTTCCAAGATTTTCCTTAATATTAATGTTATTAAATTTGTAAGATTATTCTAAATGTACTTTACAGTCTTTGTGTATACAAATGCAGAAAAATTCAGTACAGATGATAGCCTTTGTATGTACAAATGCAGAAAAATTCAGTACAAATAAAATAAATGTCTAGTAATGAATATGTGTGAAAAAACATGTTTTAAAAAAAATGGGTCCAGGGTACCTACTAGATTAAAATGCATGAATAGCAAACAGTCGGTGTAAATACATACTGTACAGAATACATTGTAATAACTTCAAAAGTAATTTGTCAAGTTGTAATATTATCACTGTTTTTTAAGTTGGAGTCTTATTACTGGTTTTTGGACCATCATTTTATTGGTTATCCCAGCTACAGAAAAAAATATATTAAAATATTGTATTTATACAGCTAATGGATTAATATGTAAACAGCATTTTTCAGAGTATATTTCACTGTCAAAGTTTATGGGCAGTTCAGAAATATAACCACAATGTTATGGTTAAAATGACACTGAAACTGTATATTTTCATCAGTGTATAAATACTTGCAGTAGCACATAGTTTTTGTCTCTTATAGATATTAGTCTATTTCTAATCTTTTGATATTAATAAAAGTAAAGAGTTAATTCAACAGTTGCAAAGAGTTAATAAAAGAGTTCTAAGTCATAAATTAAATTATGTGATTGCAAAAGAATAAATTAAAAAATAAAATTAAAGCAGACACAGCTCATAATTGATAAAACATTTTTACAGAATGGTCTGCAAAAGAAAAAGTTGTTAGATACATTCAGTTTTGATATTAATGCATGTTTTCATTGTATTAACTATGTAAAATTGCATTTTGACTTCTATCAAAAAAGGACTAAAGGTTTTATTTCTTAATGCGTTTTCTATATAATGTGATCAAAATACATATCAGTATAAAATGTTTTGAGTATGTTTAAAAAAGAGGGAATTGTTAGAGATTATGAATCTTCTTCTGGCTTTATCCCGGTTAGGGGTCGCCACAGCGGATCACCGTGTCCGCACATTGATTGGCAGTGGAGTTTTACAGTGTCGAGTTGCCAGCCCAGCGCCCAACCTTCCACAGAAGGCACACGCACACCTAGGGCCAATTTAGAGTGTCCAATCCACCTGCAGCATGTCTTTGGGATGTGGGAGGAAACCGGAGCACCTGGAGGAAACCCACGTGACCACAGGGAGGACATGCAGACTCCGCACAGAAGGCACCCCAGCCGAGGATCAAACCGGAGAACCTCTTGCTGTGAGGCAGCAATGCTAACCACTGCACCATCGTGGCTGCCCAATTGTTAGAGATTATGAATATAAGGCTGAAATGAATTCTGTTGTAAATATGCTGAAAGATAAAGCATAGAATAAAAAGTTTGCTTAAATATATGTATAGAGTTTAGCAATGTAAAATGTGCATTCATACCGTATGTATAACAGACAGGCTTCTCTTCACAGCATCAAAAGAAAAAAAGCCTAACAAAGCAATATTGGAAAGCAAGGATTACATGATTTTCTCATGTTTGCAGAAAAAATATCTATTAACAGACATCCTTTTTTATAAATTCAGACATATGTGATGTTTTTTCAGTAGGAACAGAACAGGTGTTTCCTTTCATACTTTTGTTATTCTGATTGTGTGCATTTGTGCATTTTCACATCAGCAGAACTGCTGAAAGGACAATAGAAAAGTCTAAAAACAGACATTATGTGACTTCCCACAGAAGGCCAAAAAAGATACCAAGAGGAAATAACAACATCTATGTGCTTGACTAGCACACTAATATAAAAATTATAGTAGTTCACTTATGTGAGAGAGGGACAGAGAGAGATTTTGTAGAAGTCATCATTCATATCTGTAATGAAGGAAAGCGTTGTAAATATATGCTACAAACTAACAGAAAGAGTACGTGCCATTTGTTATCTGTAACTGTGCTTATTGCTGCAAAATATATTTCCTTATCAGTGTGCAATTTGATAGGCTTGGTGCTATAAACAGACTACAGATGGAGTCATGCAAAGATCTGTGTCTCTGATTCAGTAGTAAACAGCACTGCAGGACTGTGTGTCTTAAGAAGACTTTGGATCCAGCACAGCATAGAAGTAGAGCAAGCAAATTAAAATAAAAATTTCAATATTCTTTTAATTTTTTTTCTGAAAGTAAGGAAGGCATGAAAAGATGGTGAGGCTTAGACACAGAATGTTCAATGCAAATTTGCTTCATAAATATTTTGAATTCTGTATTAAAGTGTGGAACATTCTCACTCACAATTTGCTGAATTAACACATTTCTACCTGTAATACCCTAATATTTCTGTTGCTTCTACCAAAGCACCTGACTTCAGGCTACTTTGAGTGTACTTTCATTTAAAAAAGAGCACAGAGTTGATGGAAGAACCCCACAGAGTTAGTGCAAATACTTTGATATGCCACGGATGATCCATCCAAAGGATCTAGGGGGTTTTCTGGTTGTATACTTTGGACTCGCTTGATATCCAGTGCAGTGTTTGGACAATTCAATGCCAGGAATCAAGTGAAACTTTGGATGAGGGACTTTATCTTATCAGTGGAAAATGTTTACAGTTATTCTCCTGCATAGAGGAGGTCCAACCACTGATCCAGGTTGATAAAGGCCCATAAGTCTTACTAGCCTCATATGTAAGACCATGGAAAGAATCATCATGGACATGATAAGTGAAAACATAGGTAACCTGCAAACACTGGACCTATCACAGTTTGGCTTTGTTAAAGGAAGGGCATGCCTATTAAATCTGGTGGACTTTTTTCAGTGGGTCACCAAAGCAATGGATGAAGGTAAGACTGTGCACACATCTATAATAAAATAAAAACCACACCAGTGGTAAAAATGGAACCTCACTTTAATAACTGTGCTCGCAGCTTACCTCAACCTGGCCAAGGCTTTTGATATGATACCCCACTCAGGTATTATAGACAAGCTCACTAATTTAGGTATAAACCCTTTTATCACCCACTGGATAGCTAACTGGCTCACTGATAGGACTCAGCAAGTCAAAACAGGTGAGTTCATCTCCACCAAGAGACCAGTCACTAGCGGAGTCTTCCTGGGCTTGGTACTGGATCTACTTCTTTTTGGCATCTATTTCTCTGAAATGGAAGTAAATGCTGGAGGATTATGGCTGACTAAATTTGCACATGATTGCAAGCTGCGGGTTATCATCGACTCCCCTGCAGGCACTAGCATTTTTTCAAGAAGGTCTATCTCTGACTAACAAATGGTGTCAAAACCATGGTCTTAAACTCAATGCTAACAAATGCATAATGTACCCTTTGGGAAGTCAACTGTCCTGACTAATTACCATATTGATAATACACCCCTAAGAGTTGACCCAGTGGTCAGGGATCTGGGTACAGACATAGACAGTAGCCTTACCTTCAACTACCACTTGGCCACAGTGGTGAGGAAATCCTTTCCTGTTGTGCAACTTATAGGCATCTAGGTCCAAAGAGGTCATTATCCCACTGTACTCCATCCTTATCATACCAGTCATAAAGTATGTACCTTGTGACACCCCTGCCCTGGCCCAGCAATCAAGAAGCCTCAGCCCTCACCACTAACACCAGAGAGGGGGTCTCATATATGAGGAAAGGATAACAAATACACACAGTAAAGTGTAATTTCCTTAAGAGCACACAGAGATCACAGTCAGTCCAGGGCTGGTTGTTCCCTTACTCTCCAGGTCCCCAAAAAGACCCCCCATTGGCACAGCTATAGGGTCCAGATCTCAGCCTAGCTGGGCAAGCTAAAACCTTCAGCACCCTCTCTGCCCAACCAGTGCTTTGTGTCCCTGTCCAAGTAGCTGACACACACACTTTGAGATAAGAGTTTATACAACCACACAGACATTTCTGGGGAAGGCTGGCACAGGTTCTCCAACTGTGCCCCTTTTACTCAGACTATACGGTAGTAATCACTTGCTACCACCCAGCTAATATTATCAGCTACCCAAAGGCCCTTAAAAGGGTGTCCAATTATTACTGTGCAATATTATTATCCAATTGGTAAGTGTGAGCCTTGTCCAGAGGTTTAGGACGTATGCCACAACAGACTCCTTGTGAGACTCACACTCACCTTCCCACTCATCTTGAATTAAATCTAGAGGTCCCCTCTCCCTATGCCCATACAACAACTCAAAGGGAACTTCTCTGTAAGCAAACAACAGATGGGCAAATATTTGTCCCACTCACTCTTAAACTGATCTGCAAATGCCCGTAGCATGGACTTGATTGTAGAGTTTAACCTCTCAACAAGACCATTAGTCTGGGGATGGTAGGGGTAGTCTTCATGTGCTTCACCCCACAGGACTTCCACAGACAAGCCAGCAGGTCTGACATGAAATTGGCACCTCTGTCAGTCAGTATTTCTTTTGGGAAACCTACACTGCTGAAAATCTCTAACAAAGCATTTGCCACCTTCTGTGCCTCAATGGAGGGCAAAGCCACTGCCTCGGGGTATTGTGTAGCATAATCCACTACCAATAGGATATACTTTTTCCCTGTGGAACTTGGGGTACTCAGAGGACCCACAATATTCATAGCTACCCTCTGAAATGGCTCCTCAATCACAGGCAAAGGCATCAAAGGAGCTCTCACCTTGTCTCCTGCCTTGCCTGCCTTTCGGCACTGCTCACAGGTCCTGCAACCCTGTTACATCTCTGGAAATTCCAGGCCAATAGAAGTTCTGCATAATATGCCTCTTTGTATGTTTTATGCCCATATGACCTGGGAATATCATGGGATATGGCTAGAAGTGCCAGATGGTAGGCTCTAGGCACTACCAACTGCTGTACTCTTTCAACTTCTAGCCCTCCCTCAGGGGTCCACTCTCTGTATAGTAACCCTTTGTCCCAGTATACAGATTCCCCATTTCCCTGAGAATCAGGTGCTTCCCTAGCTACCTGCCTCAGGCCTTGCAATGTAGGGTCTCAGAGCTGAGCCTGTCTCAACTCTCTCCTTGTAACCCTTCTCAGCTCCCCTTCCACAGGAAGTCGGGCACCCTCTGACAGTGGCGCCTCATTGTCAGCCTGGGTACCACTACTCACCCCTACCTTTGCAGTCGCTCTGTCCAAGGGGACATCAGTACCCACAAGCAGCTGTGGCTTACCTTCAGTCTTACTGCTACAGAGTAGCTCCCTTCCTGAAGTAACCACCTCACCAGTCCTGGCTGCAAGTATGCGGTCTGTCTGGGTCTCCCCAAGCTACCAGACCCAAATGCTTGTCTCCTAGCCTGACTGCGTGTAACTGCATAAGCACATTGTACTGCCTCATCCAAATCCTTCCCTATCAGGACATCTGCAGGATGCTAGTTTAGTACCCCTGTTGTCTCAAGACAACCTACTATTGACATTTTGTCTTTTCCACTTACTGGCTCCCTCACCTTTTGTTCCCCACCTTGCTTCTGCGGACATCTGTATGCCACATGGCCCCGCTGGTTGCATTCAAAACATTTAACCCTAGCTCCTGGACGTGTACCTGGACTAGTGGCTTCCTCTGCTACTGGCAGATTCTGTTGGGGCAGTCTGTGCTGCCCACCATGGGTTCCTTTAGACCCATGAGCAGTACTGGGGGTCCCCTTCATGTGTAGGGCTGCCCTGCTTGCCAGGTATAGGTCTCCCTTCTTCCCCAACAATTCTGAAGTAGCACATTGTCTATCAGCTAGCCAGATCCTCATGTCCTCAGGCAAAGGGCTAAGGGCTTGTTCCCTCACAAAAAGGTCTGCCAGCCCTTCAAAAGTGATGACATGACATCCACTCACCCACCTATGGAAATAAGTGCTTAATTCAGCAACATATTCACACACACTTTCATCTGCCTTGCGTCCATGCTCACGAACCTTTTTCCTATGCATTTCAGGTGTTAGCTTAAACAGTTCTAAAATACATTTCTTAAAAGCAGTATAATCAAAACATGCAACGTCAGACATTTTAGACAATACAGTTACAGCTTTACCATGGAGTACGGGGGTCAGGAACTGTACCCAGAGCCCTTGGTCAACTTCATACTGTTTACATACCCTCTCAAACATATGAATGAAACTATCAAAATTATCCCCCTCTTTAAACTGCGGAAGAAATTTGCTGACCTTTTGTGCTTCTGGGGTCCAGCTACTCCTTTCCCATTACCACCATGACTCTGGCAAAGAGTCAGCATTTCCTTCTCATGCTGTCTCTGCTTTTCTTTTTCCCCAGCTTCCAGATGTAACAGTTTCTTATTCTCCTCAGCCTGCAAATGTTGCAGTCTCTCATTTGCTTCTATTTCTACATGCCTTGCCTCCAACTCAAGTCTCTTTAGCTCCAGCAGGATTTTTAAGTCCACTTCAGAAAGGTTGAGCTGCCCATTCTCCGAGGGTATTATATCTCCACTGCCAGTCTGATTGTCCTCGTGGCTGCTGTTTTCTGATGCAGCTGTAACCAAGACTGCGATCAGGTCTGCCTTAGTCAGGTTTCCATGCACCAGTCCCCTAGCCTGGCACATCTCCGCCAGCTGGCTCCTTGTCAGCTTACCATACTCCTCTGCTGACATGCTGCCTGCTCAACCTGACTAACTAAGCTAACTAAATAAATAAAACAATTGTGATCTCAACTCTGTGTATTCACTGCATGGCTGTTTTAAAGTACAAAACATCTTCAAAGCTCACTGTACACAAGCTACAGGATTCACTCTACATACACCACTACAAGCCAATTAGTATTTTCCAAGTAATTAATATGTAATGTGAATATCCCACTACTGCCACCAATTAATATGTGAGGCTATCCCAACCACTGCCACCAATTAATATGTGATGCCGTGCCCTGGCCCAGCAATCAAGGACCCTCAATCCTCACAACTAATACCAGAGATGGTGTCTCATATATGAGGAAAGGATTACAAATACACACAGTAAAGTACAATTTTCCTTAAGACCACACAGAGATCACAGTCAGTCTGGGGCTGGTTGATCCCTTGCTCTCTAGGTCCCCAATAAGACTCCCCACTGGCACAACTATAGGGTCCCGATCACAGCTTAGCTGGGCAAGCTAAAACCTCCAGCACCCTCTCTGTCCAACCAGTGCTTCGTGTCCCTGCCCAAGTAGCTGACACACACACTTTGAGATAAGAGTTTATACAACCACACAGACACTTCTGAGGAAGACTGACACAGGTTCTCCAGCTCTGCCCCTTTTACCCAAACTATACGGTAGTAATCACTTGCCACCACCCAGCTAATATTATCAGCTAACCAAAGGCCCTTAAAAGGGTGTCCAATTATTACTGTGCAATATTATTATTCAATTGGTAAGTGTGACTAATCAGTCAAGACTTATTTGGAGTGACTTGGACAGTAACTCTATAAATATGCAATGTACTCTAGAGCTTAACTTATCTCTGCACAAACCAGCCACAGTTAAAAGGTTTTAAAATATTTAGTAATAACTAATTAAAACCTCAAGACAATACTTTCTACTACACAGTGCTAGTCAAAAGTTCAGAGATCACACATAAATACTTAAAATAAATCAGTAGTACAGTTCTGACATCACAGAAAAACAAAGTAAAGTAAAATCCACTGCTCAGCAAGCAAACGCTGTAGTTCCGTGAGGTAGATATAATGTAAGTCACAAAGGAAGCGGAGTACAGCAGAAGTAAGAACAAAACTCCAAATTTAATTCCAAGAATGTGCATGTATAACATACGGATGAGCGCTTTCACCATTACAGCTTCTTCAGATTCTTGTATAAAAGTCACAATAGACCTCCCCTTATATAAGCAGCTCAATTAATCAATTAAAACAATTTAAACAATTAAAAGCAATGCTGGAGAATTTAAAGAACTCTCCCATATATAAACATGCTAATGTAAAGTAAGACAAAAATACGCAAACATTAGGATATTCTCCTGGTTGATGATGACTTGAAACGCATTGTGGGGGAGACACCAAGTTTCCTATTTCGGAGTAAGAGCAACCTAAAGTGATTGCTTTGTCACCCCAAACATGATAGGATTATGAAGAACACTGGTCACACTAAACCCTGTGGTCACTGCAACTTCTGTTCATTTATTGATAGCAGTGAGGTGTTTATACACCCGGATTTACACACCATTGTATCCATCAAGGCAGATGCAGATTGTATGACACCTAATGTGGTCTATTTAGCTACTTGTCAGGCATGCCCGAGTTTCTATGTTGGTAAAACCAACCGGCCGTTAAGGGATAGAATGAGAGAGCATATTTACCACATGAGAAAGGGCACTTTACACAATGCCTTAGCAAAGCATATAACCACCAATGACAATGATCATACTTTCTTGTTCCGGGTCCTAGAGATAATTGTTGTGAATAAGAGGGGTGGTAATACTATGAATCTTACTGAATCTAAGGAGACTGACCGGATCATTCGTTTGAAAGCTGATAGGGGGCATGGGTTGAATGATAGAGCTTCTATAAAACCTAAGCTGAGACAACGCAGGCAGATAAAATTAACTATAATTTATTTGTATATGTTCTTGATTATGTATTTTATCAATATTAACTTATCAGAGTGTTTATTTACATGTTTTTAGGTCACTATGCAAGTTTTTTCCTTTAACTGATATTGATCAGAAGTATACAGAGTAGAAAATTTAATAGATCTATTTAACATATGATCTCCAACGGTTTGATCTTGGACCCTGGGTCCAAAGTATGGTGCACCTGAAGTGGTGCGTGACATGTATGCTTCCTCCATGTATGGTATAATCTCATTATCCTTGTATCCCCAGGTCAGTAATCTGTTTCTCAGATTGTCTAATTCTGAGATAAATCCCTGTTCAGTGGGGTTCAATCTCGAGGCTCTAATGGCCTGTCCTTTCATTATATTCTTAAAAACAAATTGTGGGTGCATACTAGACCTTAATAACAAGGAATTGCAGTAACATGCCTTGCGATAGACCCCTGTATTTATCATATCATCTGTTAATCTCTCAATATATAGGTCTAAAAAATCAATTCTATGTGTGGAATAGTTCATAGTAAAAGTAAGGAATGTAGTTAAATCATTCATGATGGATAGCATTGATTCCAGCTGTTCTGATGTTCCATTCCAAAGAACAAAAAGGTCATCAACAAACCTTCTGCAGAACACCACATGTTCACAGAAAAGTGCATTCTTAAATAAAACATGTTCCTCCCAATATGCAAGGAACATGTTGGTGTAGCTATTTGCACATGGAGTGCCCATAGCTACACCATCATGCTGTTTATAGATCTGGTCTTGGAACATAAATAAGTTGTTCTCCAAGCCCAGTTCTAAAAAATGAACTATGAGGTCTATCAATACTGCAGTGTAAGTACTGTGTGCTTTCAGATAATTTAACACATAATCAAGTCCTATATCATTAGGTATTACAGTAAATAGGGATTGAATGTCAAAAGTCACAAAAGTACAACTAGAGATTCTATCATGGTGTCCAATACATTCATACAGATCAATCAAAAATTGCTTGGAATCCTTCAAGACTGTAACATTGTCATTCAATACACATCTCAGATGTTTCTCCACAAAAACTGAAAGGTGTTCAGTTACCCAACCACGGCCAGAAACTATGGGTCTCATGGGTGGGTTCTTCATATTTTTGTGTACCTTGGGGAGACCTTGTATAATCGGTATGGTGGGTGTATAAATCATAAGGTATCCATATAGCTCCTTATTTATTAAATTACTTCTAAGAATATCATAAAGCATATCATGAATATATCTGACAACAGAGTGAACCTGTTCCATGGAAGTAGGTTCATAGAACCTGTCCTGTAACATGGAGGACATAGCCTCCGTATAAAATGACATATCCAATACTACAACTTTCCCACCTTTATCAGCTGGTCTAATTATAATGTTAGGATCATTCTGCAATTTCCTCAGACACTGAAGTTCCCGAAAGCTCAAGTTATCTTGCCTCTTCTGTTTTGGGGGTCCCAGTTGAGTATTATAGTAACTATACAATTCCTCCTCTGTTAACTTAAGGAATGCTTCAACTAATGGGTGGTGAGTTGGTACAAAATCACTTAAATTCTTAAAAGCAAACTTCCTGCTCTGTGCTGAGTCTTTCTCAGAATCATTATAAATGAATCTAAGCATTACATTCCTACAAAAAAGTTTTAAGTCCACCATTGTATCAGTCAATTTGCTCTGGCTTTTAGGAATAAAATTCAAACCTTTGTTTAATAAACTGGGATCATCATCTGTTAGAGTAATGTGGGACAAATTATAAATTAACGCTTGTTGTTCCACATTCTCTTTAAAGTCTGATGGGGCATAAAATCCCCTGATAATTTCCTCTTCTGTCTGCCCTTGCTCATGGAGCGAGGTCTGCGAGGACCTTTCTCCATGCGCACTGGCAGAGGAAAAATCAAATCCAAACTTGAGAGCTTGCTGGAATCAGTCAAAGTAGTAGTTTTCTTAGGTTTGACAACAGGGTCTGATCCTTCTTTTGTAGAAACAGGTCTATTCTTAACCACATGTACTTCAGGATATAAGTTGTTTCTAGTATATAAGGTACTTCAGGATATAAGTTGTTTCTATAAAACCTAAGCTGAGACAACGCAGGCAGATAAAATGAACTATCATTTATTTGTATATGTTCTTGATTATGTATTTTATCAATATTAACTTATCAGAATGTTTATTTACATGTTTTTAGGTCACTATGCAAGTTTTATGTATTTTTGTCTTACTTTACATTAACATGTTTATATATGGGCGAGTTCTTTAAATTCTCCAGCATTGCTTTTAATTGTTTAAATTGTTTTAATTGATTAATTGAGCTGTTTATATAAGGGGAGGTCTACTGTGACTTTTATACAAGGATCTGAAGAAGCTGTAATGGTGAAAGCGCTCATCCGTATGTTATAAGTGCACATTCTTGGAATTAAATTTGGAGTTTTGTTCTTACTTCTGCTGTACTCCGCTTCCTTTGTGAATCACAGAAAAACAGTCTAATCTTTCTAGTTTCTAGCTATTTCTAAAAGAAAACACAAGTCTAAGATAACTTACATATGACAACAGGCAGCGCTGTGAGTTGGATGATCAAGACAAAAATGCTTAATACTTTCTGATTCTCTCTGTTTAAATTGCTATTGCAGTTCTGATAAACATTACATCATTTTTTTACACTTTCCTGGTGTTCCCAGGCTGACAGATACTACATTCTTTTATCTTGCAGCTGCAGGAAACTGCATCAATAAAATACATTCCACATATAAACTCTAGTAATTATTCCTTAAGTTAAAACAATAGGCAGGAAGCCTTCATCTAGCCCAGCTGGAGCCGAATTGTACCCATCAAAGACAGTCATGAAATCATTTAAACTTTAAAGGATATACAAGAAATGCTTGACTTTTCTTTACAGCAGAGGGCAATGTTGCTACATGGTTTTAAAGTTCAACATTTCACAGCATATTCTTTCATTTAAGAAAACAAGTCTGCAGTTCAACATTCTTATTTACAAATGATAAAATTATCTATAAAACTCTATCTCACTAGGCTGGCAGCCCTCACATACCTGACCAGGCATTTGCAGCAACTAGAGCAACATCAAAGGATCCTTACAAAATGAATACAAGGCATAACAAACCTGCCTTATGCAGAGTGCCTTAAAGCTATTTGCCTCTACTCAGTCTCCTATAGATTGCTGAGTGGTTATCTATATCTGGCTTATGTGGCATGCACAATCCCAATGCTTATGAATCTCCTACATATTTGTAAGTCAAAGAGTACCGGAAATACAAGGGCTACGGACCTGAGTTTTTGTCTGTGACTTAAAAAGAACATGCGGGAGATACAGATATGTGTCCCTGAGACTGCCCCTCCTATGGAATAGGCTTCCCAACCATGTGAAGCTGAGATAATCTATTACTCAGTTAAAGAAAAACCTAGACAAGTGGATGGGGAATCAAAAATTTCTGCTGGCCCTGGCCCCATGTCCATTATGGATTGAGGTGGTTTATAAATGCTTGTCTGTCAATGTCCTGTTTGGATACAGGATGTCATTATTCTTTCAAGAAACTTGGCTAGGCTAGTCCCATCAGGTTGTTAGCCTAGTAACAATATATGATATTATAAATCTATGAATTTCCAATACCCCTCATATGTAGTATACATGATTTTGGAATTAGCTTGGCTACAATTTCAAGTCTGGAGTGACAAAGTAAGATTCCTAGGTACAGGGAAAGTTGCTTTTACCTAGCAGCAAAGTGAGGGTGTGAAAGGCTTTCACATATAGACCATTTTTTAATATCTAATTTGTATATTTTCAACAGTACTGGATGACTGTTAATTTCTCCTTGTATCACAACATCCTTCACACATAGCTGCATGACAGCTGACATTTAGTACAAATCCAATAGCTTCATGAGCCTTATTTCCTTGTGGGTTTTATATATCAGTCCATACATTCAATAAGCATTGCTGTATTAGTTTTG
Source organism: Protopterus annectens (assembly GCF_019279795.1). Taxonomy (NCBI): domain Eukaryota; kingdom Metazoa; phylum Chordata; order Ceratodontiformes; family Protopteridae; genus Protopterus; species Protopterus annectens. Next base: position 750,337,348 of record NC_056743.1, read on the forward strand.
TTTGATGTGCCAAGTACTATATGAGTCTCTTCCTCATAACATGGACTACGTTCTGAGGACAGTTGGTCTTCAGGCATCTTGGACACCATCCTTCTATCGTTGAAAATGGTTAGTGATAAACAACCTGCAAATGTTTTTCTATACAAGTACTGGTTGAATTTTTTTTTACTGCTTACATGAGGCTAATGGCTTTAATGTCTTTTCAGACAGAGCAATAAACATTTTTGGTTAGCAACTTTGAAGCATGTGAACTGAGTATCTCTTCACAAGCCTGAAACTGGTGACTTTAGAACAGAACCAGTTCCATAAGGTGATGATTCATATGCCAACCTAATGAGCAAAAATGGGTCAAAGTAAGCACTTCATCTAGCAGTATAATTTCCATCCCCTACTTAAAGAGATATTCATAATCCACCATCCATTTATATACTGACACATTCTGCAGTATTCATTTAATTAATGTAATATTTTCTAAAGGTTCAGTAGAAACTTGAGGCAACAGCTTACTATCCCTATCTATGACCCCGACTCTGACACATTCCAAGAATTTATGCCCTTAGTACGGCCTCCATCCTTTCTTGTGACTTGCATAATGTTTTCTCAGCAATCACATGCCCACAGTATGAAATTTTATCTTTGAAACATACTCATCTTTGTTCAAAACCCATGCTCTTCTAGCATCTCAATGACTTTTCATAGATAATCCAAGTAATCTCTGTGCCATTTTTCTCTGCCATCATAATAAAGTGCTTTTCAATTGCCTATAGACAAATGATAGCTGCACGTTACTCCATAAAATTGGTTATTTAAAAAAAAGAAGTTAGTTATGCTAGACTAACCACTTATTATATATTTATTAGACTTTGGAAGACTCTTGTTTCTGTTTGTAAGTATACCTATTGCAGGTAAGTGTATATTATTATCTTGCCCACCACCCCACATCAGCAAAATGAAGCTATCTTCAATTTTTGGCATAGAATACTGTTTGCTTTCATGATGCAGAATTTTGGACTATTGCAATTTTTGGATTATAAGTCACTTTTGCAGCAACCACAAATATGACTTATATTCAAGTGTATATGTTTAGAAACATATGCAAGATATGAGCAACTATAAAATAAGTATTATCTATTAACAAAATGCTGCCATGGTATATGTTTATGCTGTTTCTGATCTAAGTGATGCATTTCATTTATTGCAGCAGGCAGCCAGATTTATATCTGACTCCTGCACTCTTATGAGACAGATCAGTGGCATCTAGTCTGGACATATGATAGGCAAGCAATTCAAAAGCAAAGTTACAGGCTTGACAGTCATAGTCCAGTAGGGCATAGAGGGAAATTAAATCAAGGACTGACCATTAGTATTGTGCATCATTCATCCCAGTGGTACCGAGTGCTAATCCAGAGACAGGTTGCCTAAAGGTACAGGGGCAGTAGGACAGCCATGTGTTGCACAACATGGGCAAGTTGTACCCTATTTCATGATCACTTCTCCAAGCTCTATAACAGAGACCACACATAACCAGAGGCTACTAGGCATCTGCACCATTTCCCACACAGCTAACCATTTCACAATTAGCACAGACAAGGGGCAGCTATCACATTGTAAATTTACTTATGTGAGGCTTAGAGCATGTATGTACACACTAGTTAGTGCAGTGCACAGTACTAGCTCTCTCCCCAACCTCTAGTATATAGTGTGGATAACAGATACTGGGTGGTACTCTAATAAGGAGAGGTATAATTAATTCAGATTCTGCGTGGTGCTGCCTCATCTCATATGTATGTTGCAACAGTCTGCAATAATGCAACATTATCAAGATTACCAAAGTCAATGTCTTTGTGTCGATGACACCTGGCTGCTCATTAGTACTAGAGCTGCCATTCTTCTCCTCGTGCTGTGAGTATATCTAACCAGCAACATTGACTGCTGCAGCTGCATGTGGCTGGAGGAGGAGGAGGATACACTGAAGCTGTGAATTACATTGTAAGTGGAGGTAGAATAATCCAGGAATTGCAAATATCTGTCTGTCTAATTCCAGAGGTGCTGCAGCTTCTGTGCCCTGGGAGCTCTATAGGCTCTACTGTGTCTGCAGAATGATGCTCATTCCCATTTGGGAGGATATCTAACTGCACTGCTAGTGCTGGTTTACTTTGTTTCTCTGCATGTATTGCAGTCTAGTCTTTAGATATTTTTGTGTGGCCATTTGTATATATACTGTGTGCCACGAGCTTCTGTGGTGTGCAATCAAACATAACTTCCATGTGCCAGTTCACAGCCTGTCTGTGAACTGCATTCATTCTCATGTGTGCCGAGTTTGCTCTCTATTGCTTCAAATGTTGGGAGTATTTATGTATAGTTCTTCCACCGAGAACACCTGGTGGAAAGTTTCTTGCAGTGTTTGGTTCTATTCCGATTGCTTTTATATGCTGTATACAATGTCTCAATATTATATAAACCTTGTTAATTTATGCATTTGTTTCCTATGAACCAATTTAATTCATATACTGTATGACTTTACTTTGTAATTTTGTATACTCTAATTCTTTGTGTAATTTGTTTTTCTTTTTTTTTCTTCCTAACCGGGCTGAGCCTTATCTGTATAAACCGGTTCCACTAAGTCTAATCTTTGAGCCCAAATTTGTGCCCAAGAATATCATTCTTTCCCCTACTTTTGCAACATACTCCACCAAAACTGTGCATTAACTAATTTAAGGTGCACTAAATGCTGCATACTGACTCCTTCCAGCACTTTCTTATTGGCATGGCCTAAACTTGGCCTCTTCATTCATGCATCATTACATCCTCCCTTAATTATCCTGGCTCATACATAGCTGGACCTTTGTCTGGACTTCTGAGAGTAAATGGGTGATTGTGAAGATTAGCGCTTACCTAACAGTGGCAAAATTAGGATTCACCTAAAAGTGGCTTGAGTTGACCCCCTTATTTACCAAAGGACTTTGTCAAGACTGTACTTGGTGTTGTGGGGACTGTTCCCCTTCCCAGTCCTCCTTAACTATCCATCCTCTGGGGCTGCATCCTTTGTGGGGAGGGAGATCTAAGTTAGGTGAGTTCTAATCATTATGATTTACAGATTTTTACTTTTTCAGAATCTGTTAGCCTAACTTTTTCTTCTTTTTTTTTTTGCCTTCAACCTGCTGAATGTGTGTTACTGTTTACTGTCACACTTCTATTGTCATTACTATAATTTATTGTTCTGTAAGTGAAAGTTTTCTATCCCTGCCGGCCCTGTAAAAGGACAATATTTTTATACTATACATCTCAAGCTGTTACTACTAAAAAAAAATCATAACAATGACCCTAAGAAAGTATAGTGGGTAGAGGTGTTAGCAAAAATACATTTTTTACTCTACAGAGCAATTAATCTGCAGATAACAAACCCCACCTTAATAATAATAAAAGATCATGCAAACCATGCCTCTCAATTGCTATGATTTAGACATGGCACTGCGAATTTATGCCCTTGCAGCGGTGGTGCAGTGGTTAGCGTTGTCACCTTACAGCAAGAGGTTCTCCTGTTAGATTCTCTGTGGGAGTGCCTTCTGTGTGGAGTCTGCATGTCCTCCCCGTGGTTGAGTGAGGTTAAAGACATGCAGATAGGTGCGAGCGTGAATGGGCGTGCCTTCGTTGAAGGTTGGGCGTCGGGCTGGCAACTCGGTACAGTAAAAATCCACTGCCAGTCATGAGCAGACTGCAGTTCCGCTGTGGGGACCCCTAACTGGGAAAAGCCGAAAGTCTTTTACTATGAATGTATGCACTTGGATTTAATGTATCTCTTGTATGATTATTAGTCCTTAAGAGTTTGAGATGTATGACACATGCTGTAGGACAAAATTTAGCAGGGTGTCCGTAAATCTCGAGGTAAATCACAACACAGAATTTATCCCTGTGCCTAAAAGTCTGTCTTACTGTATAACCTGTTGCATCTCCTAACTTTCTTTCTCTGTTGTAACTTCTGATTAAACTAATCTCCTAAACCCTCAGCTCTACTACTATAGGCCTACTATAGCCCCCTCCTTTCTCTCCCCCCTCCCATTCTCCATACTATTTATCCCCCCCACTTCCTATCAGTGTCTGTACATTTTCCTTCTTTTGAACACAATTATCCTTTTGTTTTTACTCTCATATGTAGTAAATTTAGACCATTGCTGTCAGTGCAACCCTTAATGTTCATAATTTTTCTTTTGTTTTTCTCTTTATAATTAAGTTTGTATTTGCATTGTTATTTTTAATAGTTTTTGTCCTGTATGTTTATCTTTGCTTTTGCCTGCTGGGACTCTTTCCCTTGGGTCTCTACTGAAAATGGGTTGCTTACTATCAGTGCAATGCAAATCATTAATAACCCTTTCTTTTTTACAATTATTTTGCATTGTGATTGTTATTTAATATTTGTATATTGTCACTATATCTTTACTTATGTTTACTTGGGCTTTTCCCCTCGGGTCTCCACTGAAAATAGGTTTGTTTGCAAACGCAGTTGGACTAACCCGGTTAACAAATGTGAAATAAAATAAAAATAAAGTAAATAAATAAAAGTAGTTGAGACACTATTATCTGCCATTTGCTCTTGCTCTTCTAAACCTATTATTAGTTCAAGAATCGGAGACAAGACCAAGCGATAATGGTGAACAATGGGCCACAATCAGGGTCAGATTTCCAATATTTCTCATTAAGTACTTTAAGTTGACAAGACAAATATTTTTGCATTAGAATGCATTTGTTGGAAGATGTGAAGTTTGAAACTTCATTTTTGTCATTATTTAGTGACTGCAATCCTCAGCAATTTGTCAGGAAACTATATATTTAGAGCGGCAGACCAAAATTATGAAGTAAAATTGGGACATTCTAAAACATATGGAGTTAAGAGCAATGACTATCTGCATTTGTTCCTACCAGAATGTATCAGGGTCTGAGACAGCAAAGGTTGCTACACTCCCTGAGTCCCTCCACCCATTTGTTTACGTGCAGTACCAACAACTTGTAAACAGATCGAGATAACGTAGAAATGGTAGCTGCAGATGTCTCAGCGCAAAGGAATGTGGACAGCCTCCTAGGAGAACTTGTGAATGTAGCCTAAACCCGCCCGCTGCACTAGGCGTAGCCGTAGTTCCTTACTAGTAGCTCTGACTACTTGTGGCACCTTTTACGCAACATCCGAACAAGCTGCAAAAGTTGTTGGGCTGGTATTCCAGCAGGGACACGCTTGGCGAGCTTGGAAGGGCACATTCTTGCTTTGGTGCAGAGGAGCATTCCACTTGAGAGTGTTGTGAAAAGTTTAATAAATCCAAAAGGACCGTACTCACTTTGATCTAGCAACTGGAATTTTAGACAACCGCTCATCTTCTTGCCTGCAAGCTGAACTTAGGGGAAGCCATGGATTTGAACGACAATGTTTATAAAAGTAAGCACAATTTAAATGTTCTTTTTAGTCGATCGGTGACAAGATTGGGGACATCACTTTGTACTGCAGTTTTAACTAAGGTTTTGTTAAGTACACGGCTTTGAAAATAATTCCGTGGCTTTGATTTCCTCAGGTACTCTGTGAAATGCAGTGGTTCGGGTCTGTATAAGGGCACAGGTCCAAAAATGTTGTAGCTACCAAAACGTGTTTTTCTCTGGTTTGGCATGTTTTAACACCGAAGTAGCATAGAAGGTGGCATAACTCCTGATGATGAATGTCTCTGTTTACCCCTGTTGAAGCAGGACTAATGAGACCATTAGAGTGGTCCGAGTCTGTGGATATTCGCCATAATGCGTGAGCAGAAACAATTGTGTTACTTAGTAAATGGGTGGGAGACACTCAAGGCAAGTCAGATGTGCGTGCAGAACACAGGTACCACACTGCAGGGTTGAATATTCACGGGGACAGCTACGTGCTACTTACTGACCACGCTTATTTGTGACATGCACTGTACAACGTGACGAAATAATATTAAATATTCTGTCAGGTAACAGCTGACCGCTCTCCCTGGAATTGTATGTTCTTATAACATTATATATTCTGCAGAATTTCCAGCGGCCACTGGATGAGAGTTGGAGTAACTGTGTAGGCAATGTACTCGGGTGCACCGACCTAGAAAGTTCGCTGTGCTGCATTTTTGGGTGGAAGTTAGGGTTTCAGCGCTTTGATTCTAATGAGTTATTAACGTGTTTTCCTTCTATTGTGTTTACCAGTAGCATTGTTTCTGTTTTTATTCGTCAGGTTCTACCTCTCAGCACTCTTGTCCTCAGTCCTCTTCAGAGTGTGACTATCCCCTTTCGAATTTTGTCCACTCCTCCATTGCTAGGTAGTGGTACTGTGAGTGGCTCTTTTGGGACATTTTGTACACTTTTAAGCAATACGTGTATATGACTATGCATCCCCATGGTTATCTAATAATGTAGTACCTCGCAGGATGCGCAGTAGCAAACCTCGCCCCTAAACGCCCACAACTTACCAAGCAAGCTACGTTAATAGTAAGTAGCTGTCATGTATCTGTCACCGGAATAATAAAACAAAGCAGTGAAAAGCCTTTTATTGGAATCGGAATGTATAAAACAATAAATAGCCAGGGAGTTGTTATGGTTAGGCTTGTATAGGCCCTAGGGCCGATAGCCTAGTACCAACCTATGAGCAAGAGGAATACATAGCAATGTATTCCTCCCAGGGTGTGGAGATGAGGTTTCCTGCATATCCCCCTTTTAGCAGATTTAATAGGATGTGCAGAGATTTGTAAATTAGCATTCACCCACCTCCCAGTGGTGCACACACTGTTATGGAGAGCTTGCAGTTTTGGTTACTTACACTCAGCTGTTTTGGCAGTAGGATGAATAGTAGCTTGCAGGATGTCTAGTCTGTCCATCCGGGGCTGGATTTCCACTGATCCAACTCCACCCCAAAGCCAGGCAATAAGTGCTGCAGAAATCCGGACACTCTGTCAATGGAATGGGTTAAAGTCATTAAGTGTTAAGATTACTTGTTACCTTCATTGAAGGTTGTGCGTCAGGGCCGGCAACTCTGCACGTAAAAATCTACTGCCAATTATTAGCGGACCGGAGTTCCGCTGTGGCCACCCCTAACTGGGAAAAGCCGAAAGACACAACAAAAGGTGTTTAAACATAATTTAAGGGAATGTTTTATTTTCCTTTTTCATGGAAATCTTGGGCTATGATTTTGCTGGAACTATTTTGTGTATTTGTTGAAATTAGGTAACCAGGAGGCAAATGCACCTGGCTTGTTTGAATTAGGGGTGATATTGTAATGTACTGGCTGAGCTTCAGTTTCGCGCAGGAGGGGGCATGGTCCGGATGATTGACGAGTAAACCTGAATATGAAATGAGGCATGATTGGTATGGCATGCATATTAGCCACTGACATCATGTATACAATGATTGTAGATGAGCAGTATTTGCAACAGGTTTGCTAACAGATTATTAAAACAAGTTCATCGGAACGTTCTGTAGTAAGAGCTGCTTAACTCAGCTGCTCATCTACATTCATTGTATGCATGATGTCAGGGGCTAATATGCATAGCATGCCAATTTCAAAATATAACCTTCCTTTTAGGGAAGAATGGTATTTCATGTAGCATTACACTAGTCTTGCTGGTGATAATGGAAAGCATGGGTCGTGCGTAAGCCGCAGTTGGTATATCCAAGTGGTGGGGGTCTAGGGGGCATGCCCCTTGCAAAAGCAAAGAGAAAAATGTAATTGCTGTTTCTATTACAAGAAAATACTTGGAAATCGCGTTAAAATATTCACGCCTTTGACGTCCTTTTCTGGCTTGAAAACCACATCGTGCTGATTATTCATGAGAGCAGCAGCACGTCAGTCCGCTGGGGTGGGGTTTGGGCAGCGCTTGCTACTGCACATCTGGTGAGCCAGTGCAGCAAGGTATCACTTTTTTCAGATGTACATACAAAATGCAGAGGACACTGCTCGAGTTATATTATGTGTTATTGACCAATTAAATTCACAGATAGACGTAGATTTGCTGTGACATATGTGTTATTGACCAATTAAATTCACAGATAGACGTAGATTTGCTGTGACATTAAATAAATCAAATTAACTGGAGTGAATAAATCTGTGTATTTCCATGGCAAATGAAATAAAATGAAGGCTATAAAGGAAAGGAGGGGCTGTGTAGTGTGCTGTCAAGTACGTTCCTTTTGCTTAACGGGTAAAGAAAAGTGGCACTTACTTTTGGGGGCAAATCACAGTGAGTTATTTCCCTCTGCGTCATGAACAGCATTATATATAAGGCAAATGCCAGAGAGAATGATATGTCTCATTGTAGTAGACTAGTAGTGTAAAAGCTTTCCTTTTGTGCGTTACTGTAAACAGTATGTATTTAAACTGTTGTTAAACGCCAGAAAGCCGGGCTCTAATTTGCAGGTTAATGCTTGTTTCCATCATTGTCCCAAGGGAGGTGAGCACACTAATCTGGATTCTGGGAATTATTTTTCAGTGATTGTGTGTGTGTGTGTAGGAGTGTGTGTGAAAGAGTGATGAGCACAACTGTAAAGATCATAGCACAGCTAAAACATTGCATAATTATGAGAGGAAGATTTAATCTCTGTCAGTAGTTAAAAGAGAGAGAGACAGAGATTTTAGTAGGGGAAATACTCATTTGCTGACTCCCATTTCATCTACAGAGCAATTGAGGCAAAGTAAGCCATGGGCAGATTTTAAAATTATAAGTACATTTAACCTGGAACAGTAAATAAAGTTCCAAAGCCCTTGATGTCCGTATATTGTTACACCAATATTCATCTGACCATATAAAGCGGATCATTTTACATTTGTTAACTGGTTCACTGGTCTGAGGACCCTTTTCAGCTATGCCCTTAGCCACAGTGGCATAGACAAATAAAGTAGGGTATTACAGTAACATAGCATTTAGGTACAGAGACAATATTTACATATATTCCTACTGGTAATAACCAAAAATACCATTCACCTTTAGTGCCTTTCACTGACATAACATAGCTCTCTAAGAAGGTTAAATGCATTATACAGTGCATAATACCTTCTGCAGGAGGTGATATGCATCAAACAGATGGTAGCAGAAAGAGCATAGCATGCTCAGGGTTGATTGTATGAATCTTCCATAAAGGTTCTAATTGGTTCCTGGACAACTACCCCTCCCCTCGAACATGTTGTTCAACAAGTAAAAAATGCAACATTCAACATATTACATCATTATAAAATCAGTGTAAACCATTTATAACTAATTGTTCCTTTCCAAAGCTTTCAATTTCAATAAACATGCAATTCAACAGTGTTCATTTAATCCCAGCCAGCTATCAGCACTTAAAGTAAGTTGCCATATTAATTTTTTTCTCTCGGGGTATAAAGCACTTGGTCCGGCCCTTTTCCTTTCCTGGACACTGTCTATTACCAAGTATTTAAACTGGTGCTTGGAGTTTTCCTGAGTATATTTTGCCAAAGCATTACTTGACAAAACATATTCAGGAAAACTCCGAACATCAGTTTACACTGATTTATAATGATGTAATACATTGAATGTTACATTTTTACTTGTTAAACAACATGTTTGAGGGGAGGGTTAGTCGCCCAGGAACCAACTAGAACCTTTATGGTAGATATAAAAAGGTGGGTTTATTAGAATTGATTGTCTGATAAAGTTCTGTATTAGTGGAATGAAATCGCTTATTTTATTGTTATTTTACATTTGTGTTGGTATTAGCATTTTCTGCTTCCCACGGTAGTGGTGCTGCGGTAGCGTTGTTGCCTCACAGCAAGACGTCCCGTTCATTTCTCAGCTAGAGCGTCTTCTGTGTGGAGGCATGCGTGAATGGGCGTGCCTTCGTTGAAGGTTGTGCATCAGGGCTGGTAACTCGGCACGCAAAAATCCACTACCAAACATTAGCGGACCTGAGTTCCGCTGTGGCGACCCCTGACCATGATAAGCCGAAAGACACAACAACATTAACATTTTCTGCTTCATTACTTGGACCAGTCGCTCTCTGTTTCTGATGTTTGTGTTTGAGTTGGTCATTTTTCTTTGACTTGTTGAATAGAAACCTGTTATAGGCAGATTCCAAAACTCCAATGGTACCTGTGGAAAAATAGCAAAAAAAAACATAGGAAATTGGTTGTATACACACATTGTCTATTTACAGAAAAAAATGCGGTGATAGTGTAGTGTACTGGCTCACCAGATGCGTAGTAGGAAGCACCACCCAAAACCCTCCCGTTGTTGTACGTCCAGTCAGACCTATTGACTATTCATCTGGTGTTAATGAATATTGATTCCAATGTATGAGAATGCTAAGAAAACATGCATTTTCCGAACATAAAACATGCATTTTCCGAACATAAAACATGCCACAATTGCCACAATGTATGACAATCCTGTATTTAAAATAAAAATGCATTTCTGAATATAAAACATGTTTCCGGAACATGCCGCAATTGGCACAATGTATGACAAGGCTGTATTTAAAATAAAAATGCATTTCCAAACATAGGCACATACACACAGGGCTACACTACAAGTATGTTTATTTTGGTGACCTCCACTAAACCAGAAATATCCATGCAATAAGAAATACAGATACAAATACAGAATAACAGAACTGATACAGCTGAATAGTAGGATTTTCGAGGTGGTAACTGACAATAGTCGGACTTGCAAGGTGTGAGGAGGTTATGATGTTGATGTGTGAAGATAAGTATGAAAGTAACCGAGCTACATGTATGCTTTTAGATTTAAGGTGATATTTGTCAAGTACACTTCTCTCCGAGCTACGTTTCTTGAAATTGAGATATTTGTCAAGTACACTTAATTGTAGCTTTAGATTTACATTGGAAGAGTACATAACTGTAATGTGAATGCTTTTACATTTAAGGTGCTATTTGTAAAGTACACTTGTCTCCGAGCTACGTTTCTTGAAATTGTAGCTTTAGATTTACATTGGAAGAGTAAACGGGGCCACATTAATTGTATGCATGATGTCACTGCCTAATATGAATGGCACGTCAGTCATGCCTCATTTCATATGTAACTTTTCACACCAATCACCGGAGCCATGCTCACTCCTGCGCAGAACTGAAGGTGAGCCAGACACTACACTACACTATCGCCAAAAATGCAAGGTGTATGTATAAAAATAATAGCCATTGTGGAGACTTTGTGCCTGATTCCAAAGTACTTGCTCTCAGTGTCAGTGAACATTTACAGTGAGTGCAGGATTTTTGAAACCTGCCTGACCCCCCATATAAGCCTGTTTATAGACAGGCCTTAAACTGAAGTAAGTCAATTACCCTGACAGCAAGTCTTTTGGAATCAGGTCAGACTTACACTGAGAGCAACTCTTTTGGAATCTGGTTCACTGAATTATCCTGCTGTTTTTCTAAGTTACTGACATCACAACATTATTTTGCATGTAGGTTTTTATTCAGCAACACAGAAATAAATGGATATCTTTCTATGGTATACTCATGGTATGCCTTCACCTTATTTTGCTTTTCTGTTCACATTTGTTCGTAAACCTGGAAAATGTTTTTGTCTTTGCCAGATTGCCTGCCCATAAAAGGTACCTATCATATTAAAATGTAGTTTTGTAGATAATTTTGCCCCATAGCATTGAGTCTGTGAATAGCAAAAGTTAATCTGGCTCAGTTTTTAATTTATTTGTTTTGGATATGATAGATACAGCTGCATTAAATATGAATATGGTGAGAACTGCTGTTGTAACTAGTGAGTTATTAGCACGTGCTAATGTTGGTCAAGTGATAATGTATTTTATATAACATGCAATGGTAATATATGCTTAAGGATGCTGGTAAACCAACACACTATCTTGCACTTTGAATCATGTATGTGTTTTTATCGCATTCCTTTACAGGCAATCTAAGGTAAATATAAACAGATACACAGGTACACACACAAGCGTGTTCAGTAGATAAATGCATTCCAAAGGTATGCCATCTTTTCAGAATAAATACTTCTTAGAAACATGTTTTTCTCACATTACCTGTAAAGTGAACCATGTGGTTACTTGTGATGTGTCCTGATGCCCTGTTATTTGTTTTAGCCTTATTAATTTCCACTGCCTTTCATTTTGAGTCATTTCTGTTGGCTAGTGCTGCTAAACTTTGTGTTTCAGCCACACCACCTTGCTCACATTGGATAGTACAGTCAAACGTTGCTAGACATATTTATTAAACACACACACACACACACACACACACACACACACACACACACACACACACACACACACACACACACACACATTGCTTTGGTCTAGTGTGTTGTGTTTCTTCCTTCCACGCAGTCTTATTTTTACTTCAGCAACACTGTTGTTTTTTCCATCTGCCACCTTTGCTTATGAGTTCTTTTTTGTATTATTAGTGCTTGTATTAGTGCCATCCCTTTTAGGTTTGTTTTGTACTAGTGGTGTTTGTGTTAGTGCCATCCCTTTTAGGTTTGTTTTGTACTAGTGGTGTTTGTGTTAGCGCCATCCCTTTTAGGTCTGTTTTGTACTAGTGGTGTTTGTGTTAGTGCCATCCCTTTTAGGTTTGTTTTGTACTAGTGGTGTTTGTGTTAGTGCCATCCCTTTTAGGTTTGCTTTGCACTAGTGGTGTTTGTGTTAGTGCCATCCCTTTTAGGTTTGTTTTGCACTAGTGGTGTTTGTGTTAGTGCCATGTCTTTTATGCTTGTTTTGTACTAGTGTTACTTGTGTTAGTACCTTCTCTTTTAAGTTTGTTTTGTACTACTCGTGCTTGTGTTAATGCCCTCCCTTTTAGGTTTAGTTTGTACTACTGGTGCTTGTGTTTATGCCCTCCTTTTTAGGTTTGTTTTGTACTACTAGTGCTTGTGTTAGTGCCATCCCTTTTAGGTTTGTTTTGTACTAGTGCTGCTTGTGTTAGTGCATCCCTTTTAGGTTTGTTTTGTACTACTAGTGCTTGTGTTAATGCCCTCCCTTTTAGTTTGTACTACTGATGCTTGTGTTAATGCCCTCCTTTTTAGGTTTGTTTTGTACTAGTGGTGCTTGTGTTAGTGTCCTCATTTAAGTTTGTTTTGTACTAAAATCAGTCTCTACAGGAATCACACTTTTTTGCTAGGTTGGCCTTTTGGTACCTCTAGTCTGTTAAGATGTTACCACTGAAGTACAAATGTATTTGTGCCTACTAAATTTACTGTTTGGTCCCAACATTTTTTCATCAGCTGGATATAATACAATCTCGGATGTTTTATTTCCTTACTCAAACTGGGGCTGTTTATCTAAATTATTTGAGCCTATCCTGTGAATGCACTTCTAGAGGTGCAGCTGTACAATGGTAATATGAACATTTAAGATAAATACCCTGAAATGCAAGAGAAAATGAAGAAGCACTTATGCATTTATTTCAGGGTCGGTCTTTGGTCAACTGGTGCTGTAGGCAAAAGGCCTCCACAGCTCACCCACAACACCAGTCTGTGCTCCCATCCTGGTGTAACAACTCCATCCAGATTATTGGAAAAGCATCCCTGCTACAGCAGCACCCTAGGCAGCTGCCAGGTTGGCCTATGCCTAAGGCTGGCTATGATTTATTTATTTCTTTGTGTTTGTTGGTTGGTTAGTTTGTTTATTTGTTACTGATTAGGTCTTTTTATGACTGTGGCCTTAGGACAGCAGCAAAGCTCCCCTTTGTTCATGGGGCATAGTAGCACTTTTGAGTGTTCTTCCTGTGCTGAATGTTTGGTGGAGGAGTAGTGGTCACACTCACACCTAGAGGGCAAACTGAAGGATGAGAAAATAAAGCAGTCTCCAGAGATCCCAACCAGTATTCAGAAATAATGGACTGTACTGGACAAAAGATTAGTGAGGAGATGGAGATGGGGCGGGGGTGGCTGTAATAAAACCTTGAAAAAACTGCAAAAGGTCAGAGGACAGAGGATGTGTGTAGACAACTTAGCGAATCTAGTGAGAGGTAGAAAAGTGACACAGGCAGATTACATACCAGTGGCAGTCCAGTCAAAGAAATGCAGGGGTGGGGGAATACCACATGAAAGGACCCAGTGCAGGTACTGGAGCATGTCAAAGGAGGCACGCAGTGCAGTGCAGTGCAGTGCAAGAAAACTGATGAGTAGTTCTAAGAGAACAGCTACTGTCATGTATAACACCAGACATTTGCATAACACCAGACATTTACTGTAACACTGTCGTGCATAACATCAGACATTTACTGTAACACTGTCATGCATAACACCAGACATGTACTGTAACACTGTCATGCATAACACCAGACATTTACTGTAAAACTGTCGTGCATAACACCAGACATTTACTGTAACACTGTCGTGCATAACACTGTTGTGCATAATACCAGACATTTACTGTAACACTCATGCATAACACCAGACATTTACTTAACACTGTCGTGCATAACACCAGACATTTACTGTAACACTGTCGTGCATAACACCAGACATTTACTGTAACACTGTCGTGCATAACACCAGACATTTACTGTAGCACTGGAGAAGAGTAAAGACAAGTTTGTTCCAGAACAGAAATTTAAGAGGATGCAGTTTTAGGAGAAAATAGAAGAAACATTTCATAGTTATTACATTTTGGCACACATTGTTAAACAGTAATTTGGGAATTGTGGTATGTGTGCTAAGGGACTGCAGTTTTAATATTCTTAACTGTTAATCTGTTGTACACTCCACTTTGAAAAATGTGCTTGCTGTCTTAAATTATTGCCTTGCAACTTTGCAGCTAGAAATAAATTTGATGCATTCCTACTTATTTGTTTTATGTAATTTTCTATATAATTTATCTGATTGTACTGCATAGTGGTAGGCTTAAATGCTTTAATAAACTTAATAGTAATTATGGACTTCCATGAATCATAACATTTGTTTAAATATTGGAAAGTTATTACTGAGTACAGAAAATCTCATCCTTGCCTGCTTGGATTAGCTACACCTAAGCAGGATATATAATGACCAGCATTAGTTTAGAAAACTGTGAGAACTAAGATGGCAGATACTTTATTTATTTATTTATTCACCAGGTAGTGTCCAACTAGGCCAGAATCCCATTTTCAGTGGAGGCCCAGGGAGAAAAGCTCCGTAATATAGTTATAGTAATTGAATACAGAAAAATTAACATGATTGAGAATATACAAATTGACTTTTTTGGTTTAATTTGTCCATAACAGACTTAAAGTTATGGGCTTTCAGAACTGCCATATAGCTGAATCACCTAATGTCCTTAAGGGGCAGTTTGTGTATATCCCATGTTACCACTACTAAAATATTTTTTTAGAAATCACAAAGTGGAAAATGTAGCTTGATTAGGTTCATAGGTTCGTAGGTAGGTACTAGGCTATCGGCCTTGGGGCCTATACAAGCCCAGCCAAAAAGGTACCTTGGCTTTTGCCACCCAAGAAAATTATTTTCCTGTGCCACTGTCGAGCAGAGCCACAGAGGTGATCCCCGGGGTGAATTTCCTATTTCCCATCCAATCATCAAGATTTTTCTTGAAGAGTGCAAATGAGGAGCTTTGTTTGATATAGATAGGTAGTTTACTCCAGAGTATGGGAAGTCTCTGGGACAGGAATTTATCCCTCTGGCATGTTCTGTTTATTGTGGTGAAAAGTTTTAGGTCCCTAGAGCATGTAGCTCGGAGGGATTGGGATTTCTTTAAGTGGAGCATGTCCAACAGCTCTGGGTTTGACATAGTTTTGTATGTTAGGCAGAGATCACCTCTGAGTAGGTGATATGCGACGGAGTAAAGCTGGAGTTTTTTGAGATGGTCTGCGTAGGGCATCTGTTTGAGGCCAGTAACCCTCTTTCTGAGGTATTTCTGTGGCCTTTCCAGTTGTTGTAAATGTCTTGTGAGGTACATAGCAAAAGGGGGGTTGTACTCTATAATGGGTCTAATGAGTGATGAGTAGAGGGGAACAATGACCTCTTTTTTTCTGGATGAGAAACCTTTTGTGATGAGGTGTGCCACTTAGAAGGATTTCCTGACTGCTGTGGCAATGTAATTATCAAAGGAGAGACTACTGTCCACCTGTGTCCCAAGGTCTCTTATCACACTTTCAGTATTAATGTATACTACTGCCTATGTTGTAGTTCATGGGTACAGAATTTTTACCAAAGGGGATGACAATGCACTTTTTGGCATTGAGCTTGAGGCCATGGCTTTGACACCAGGCATCTGTCTCAGTGAGGCCCTTTTGTAGGATGTCCACATCGTTAGGAGTTTCAATTATGGCTCCTAGTTTGCAGTCATCTGTGAACTTCGTTAGCCAAAGACCTTCTGTCTTAGCCTGTACTTCAGAGAAGTAGATACCAAACAGGAGAGGACCCAGGACTGAACCCTGTGGTACTCCACTTGTCACTGGTCTGAAGTCAGATTTGGAGTCTGCTACTTTCACAGTGTGGGTTCTGTCAGTGAGCCAGTTGGCAACCCATCTTGTGACATAGGGATTTATACCTAGTTTAGTGAGTTTATCTATAATTCTAGAGTGGGGAATGGTGTTGAAAACCTTGGCAAGATCTAGATTGGCTGTGTGTGAACCACCTTACCCTTGTCTACGGCTTTGGTGACTGCTTCAAAGAAGTCTATCAGGTTTAGGAGACATGACCTGCTTTTTACAAACCCGAACTGGGTGGGGTCCAGAGTTTGGAGATTACCAATGTCTTTGTTTATAAGTTCCATGATGATACGTTCCAAGGCCATGCAGACCAGGTTCACCAGGCTAATGGAGCGGTAGTTCCCGGGGTCTGTGGTGGCTCCACCCTTGTGGAGTGGGATAACCATCGCTATGCGCCATTCAGCAGGCACAAAGCCTGAGGTGAGGCTATGATTGAACATGGTACTTAGGTGGTGTGCCAGTTCATTCTGTAGTTCGTGTAGAACACAGCCTGGGATGTTGTCTGGCCCCATGGATGCTGTGTTCTTGGCTTTGGAGAGTGTGTTTTTTACCTGTGCAGCTGTGATTACGGGAACTTTGCATTCTTCCGGTATAGAGATGGGCTCTTTAGGGGGTGAGAAGGGAGTAAAGTTAGCACTGAACCTTCTGCCAGGATGTTGGCAATATCAGTTGGGTCTGTATATTTAGTGCCATTGTGCTATAACTCAGAGCAGAACTGAGTGTTGCCATTGAGATTCTTGACAACTATAGAATGCTTTGTGGTTGTCTTTAAAATCAGTGGCAATTTTGTTTTCATAACTAGCTTTGGAGGATTTTATCAGGGATCGCAACTTCTTACAGAGGCTGACCAGGTAACTCCTCCACTCATGGGATTTTACTCTCTTTTGCAACAGTTTCTTCCTTCTGTTGTACAGTTTGTTTATGGCAGGGGACCACCAGACTGGCTTCCTTTTTTTGGAGGATAGCATCTTGGTTCTGTTTGGGATAGCACAATCCATGCACTCATGTAAGTGCTTATAAAGTGCAATTGTGTAGGATTCAGTAGTCATAACTGTATTGTCCATCTGCATGGGTGTCATGAAGTTCACCACTTCTGTCTTAAGAAGCATGAAGTTGGTTTTGGAGAAATATTTTACCATGGTTTCCATAATGGGGGGTGGAGGCAGGATGTGGATATCTAGGGTAATTAGCTTATGGTCGGATCGGACCAGTGAGGCATTGACTTCAGGTGTGGAACACCGGTCACTCATGTTGGTAATGACTAGATGTAGGATATTGTTGCCCCTGATGGGGGTGTGGATAAGTTGATCCAGGGCATTGGAGTTTATGAATTCCAGAAAGCATTGAGCGAAGGAGTTGGTATATGAGTAGTTTTATAGGTTCATAGGTTGGTACTAGGCTATCGGCCCTAGGGCCTATAGAAGCCTAGCCATAACAATTCCCTGGCTATTTCTTCCCACACTATTTACTTCCCTGGACCCTTGTCAAGCAGGGCAACTGACGTGATCCCCGGGGTGAATTTCCTTTATCCCATCCAATTGTTAAGGTTCCTTTTGAAGGGGGCCAAAGAGGCACTCTGCTTGACATGTATGGGCAATCTATTCCAGAGTCTGGGGAGTCTCTGGGTCAGGAACCTATCCCTCCAGCATGTTTTGTTTACTGTGATGACAAGGCTTAGATCCCTGGAGCATGTGGCTCTGAGGGATTGGGATTTCTTTAAGTGTAGCATGTCCAACAGCTCTGGGTTTGACATGGCCTTGTACGTTAAGCAGAGATCGCCTTTGAGTAGACGATATGCGACAGAGTATAGCTGGAGTTTTTAAGGCGGTCAGCGTAGGGCATCTACTTTAGGCCTGTGATTCTTTTAGTGAGGTATTTCTGTGGCCTTTTCAGTTGTTGCAGATGTCTTGAGAGGTACATATCAAATGGGGCATTGTATTCTATAATGGGTCTAATGAGGATTGAGTACAGTGGGACAATGACCTCTTTTTATCTGGATGAAAAGCCCTTAGTGATGAGGTGTGCCACATAGAAGGATTTCCTGACTGTTGTGGCGATGTGGTTATCGAAGATTTTCCCAGTTAATGGTGGGGTAGTTGAAATCACCCATTATTAGAGTGTGTGACTGAACCCTAATATTTTCCAGTACATCAAGAAAAGAGGAGTAGGAATCCTGGGGCATGGTGGGTGATCTGTAGCAAGCTACAATTTGGATTGCAGTTTTGCCCAGAGTTAGTTGCACTTGGATAACCTCGACTGCATTATACTAAGCAGCTATTTTGGAGCTGTGGATATCCTTAATGAATACGGACACACCTCTACCTTTGGTGTTCCGGTCCAGGTTACATGGCCGAAAAGTGTGGTATGAGTTATAGCCTAGTAGTGCAGGGGTGCTCTCTGGAGCCTTGAACCAGGTCTCAGTCACTGCACAGATATCGATGTCCTCCATTTTAAGGAGTGCCTCGAGTGAGTGCATTTTGAGATTTAGACTTCTAGCATTGAGTAGCATTACCCTCAGTTTTTGCTTGCCTGTTCCTGTTACGGCAGTGAATTTGTCATTTGAACCTTGCCTAAAAAAGGCACTATAGGGGTGGCAAGAACCTTAGTCAGAATCCGGAATCCCAGGGGTGACAGGTGCAGGCCATCTCTGGCAAAATATCATGGTCTGTTGACCATGTCATCCCAGGCAGACAGATATTGGATCCCTTTAGAATGGCACCAGAAGCTTAGCCAATTGTTGAAGTCAATCATTTTGTCCTTGTACTGTGGCATCATTGTGGGTGATGGCAGAATGGTACTCAGGGCTAGGGTCATACCTGCCTGGGCTACAAGATTGGAGAGCTCTTCCATGTCTCTTTTCATGTAGTCCAGGGAGGTATGTCTCAGGTCGTCCACACCAACATGGACAATGACAGAGTCATATTTGTACTTGTTGTGGCGTGACCTGAGTGCGTGGGTTATGTGGCGGATCCTGGTACCTGACAGCAGCTGACAGTAACTTTCTCCTTGTTTAGCCAGGTGAGTGGGACATCAGTGTGCCTGATTATAGAGTCACCTATGACTAGTGTGTTGGGTACGTTGTTTTGCTTTATTGGCTGTGGTTGAGTGGCACACTGAGTGTGCGGGCTATGTGTCATTTGGGTTGTGTTGGGGGGTGGAGGTTGCTTGCATTTCTGCTTTGGAGGTCTCTTTTGCTTGAGCAGATTATTACTGAGAGCCTCCGTGAATGTTTTTGTGTTTCTATGTGTGGATTTTGGTGGTGTAGATTTAGTGAGACTATGTGATGAGTGTGGTATGGTGCAAGTGTTTACCTTCTCCTCTTGACTGTCAAGTTCAGTCTTAATTGGAGAGAGCTTTACCTCCAGTTTGGCTAGATAAATACATCTCTCACAGGTTGTAGTGTTGGGTGGTAGGAGGAGAGGGTTGTCTGTGTACATGAGGCAATTTCTACATTGCCCCAAAATGCCCAGATTCATCAGATAGACAGGAGAGAACACTGGGAGCTGATCCTTGGACATGCCTGAATAAAAAACTATTTTCCTCTAGATAAGTGAGGAAAGTGAGTACAAGAGCTGTTTTTCTCTAAGCAAGTGAGGAAAGTAAGTACTAAAACTGTTTCCTCTAGGTAATGAGGAAGGTTGAGTGCTGTAGTATTTAGTAGGTTATTTAGTGCTTACAAGTTCTGAACAAGTGGAAAGTTGCAGATTTTTCTTTTAGTTTTTACAGACTATACAATTTATCATATGACATGTTGTGTACATGTGAAGAAAACAAAAAACAGCAAAAAACATAACATACTATAAGTTTACATTTTATTCAGTATGTGCTGTATGGTGGAAAACATTGTTATAAGAAAGCGGGCTGAAGAGGTGAATATATAAGCAAGAATGTACAGGCTGAAGAAAGACAAGATTAACATAGCTACGGTGAGTGAGAGAAAGAAGCAAATACATTTGGAATAAATGTTTTTACAAATTCAATATGTTGTCACTGGATACGTTATAGGATATGTAGTATGAGAGTGTTTGTGAATGTAGGAGCTGGGTAGGGGGACTGCAGAACGGCATGGGAGGTTAATTTAGCCAGAAGATGTGCAGGAACAATTGAGGAAAATATCCATAAGCTGTAGGTCAAAGCTGCACTCTGAGATTTCCAGGGGGCAGAAATCTGTGTCAAGTGCTTAGACAACACAGTGAGCATGTTGCTTTACTGATAGCGGCCAGTTGTAGCAATGCACTATTTGCAGTTTGCCAATATTTATCACATTTCCTTACCTGATCATGTAAGGCTGCTTTGTTAGTCATACCATGCTTATGATGTCATCATTGCTTTATGTTGCTAGGGAAACAGATCATTCAGCAGGAGAGAGCCAAGCTAAGCTGTCCATATTTCTGAGTACCAAACTGTGCCTGAGTTTACATGCTGGAGTTTGGTGAGAGCTTTCACTACCTCTTATACCTGATTCTCACCTTCAGACATTCGGGAAATATGAATAGTGGGATAGATTCTGTTGCTCTTTCTTTGCTTGCATTATGAATTATATAATATGTGTAACAAACATAAATGTGTAGCTGTGTATAGTATGTGTAACGAAGTTTTATATGTGTGGAGCTTTTCTCCCCAGGCTTCTGCTGAAAAAGGGTTATGTAATCCAGTCGGACTATCCTGGTAAACAAATTTCAAATAAATAAATAAATAAATAAATTAATTAGATTCTGTTTTCGGAACAGGAGTACAACAAGAAAAACATGGAACTCTGGTTACATACAAACTCTAAACTTTTTTGCATGAAATCTAACAAAAGAAAAATATACATGTTGTATTGTGGTCTGGGGATTAGGGGAGGTGAAGATCTTCTGCAAGTTGAAAATGATACATTATAGGAGTGTATTATTCAGGCAACACTGAGCTTGCAATATGTGACTGCCATCTTAAAGTATTCGGTAAGAAAAGACAATCTGTGATTGCTGTGCATCCCAAAGAAATGTGTAAAAGTAAAACTTAGCAGAAAGGTAGGTACTGTATGAGGGATTGTTACAAAAAATAAATGGGCATAAGAAGGAAAATATGCAATGATAGGAAAGAGCTTTTTATTTTATTTCATTTTTGTGAGACATAAAAGAACTAGACAGAAGGGTAACTGTGGATCAACAGGAGGGAAATAATTTGGGGTTGGAACTCAATTTGTAGATATGCAGAGAGCTGTTAAAAGAGGAAACAATCAGATGCAGGTGAGTGAGAGGTGGTGGGTGCTATTAAATCAGGGAAAACTGAGAAGAAGGGGGGGTGATGCTACTGAAGGAAAATCTGTCTCAGAAAAAAGACTGAGAAAGAGAAACAATATTAAATGTAATGGACAGGCTCAGTAATATATATGTTAAAAATGAAGATAGGAACAATTGACCATGAGAATTAGTAACAAATAATTTCATCAAATTTAGCTGTAGTGTACATTTTAAGAATTTGTTTGTTTGTGTCTTTTCCCGGTTAGGGGTCGCCACAGCGGAACTCCGGTCTGCTAATGATTGGCAGTTGATTTTTACGTACCGGCTTGCCAGGCCGGACGCACAACCTTCAACGAAGGTACGCCCATTCATGCATGTCTCCACGCAGAAGACGCTCTAGCTGAGAATTGAACCGGACAGCGTCTTACTGTGAGGCGACAACGCTACCGCAGCACCACCACTGCGGGTGTTGTACATTTTAAGAATATTAAGATATATTTGATCTGTATGCAGGATGTCATAAGAAAGAATGCATTATACTAAAGCTTATGTATTTGTTAAGCTTGCAGGTAAGCTATCTGGACCAGTTGTCCTTTTTTAAGGGCAACTGGGGAGCACTCTTGGGTTAAATGACTTGCTCAAAGTCACCCAATAGGCAATTGAAGGAGGAAAGGATTTAATCATGTACCACAGGCATGGGACAGAGAGAACAGCTCAGAGCTTTAGTCCTCTACATTAACTACCAAGGTAGTTAGTTGAAGCGCAATGTATTATCAAGGAAGCTTAAACATTAAGGAAATAGAGGTGTAATGGGCTTTTTTTTTCCCTTCTGGAAATTACTGAGATTAATGATACATTTTTTTCATTAATAAAATCAGAAAGGATGGTGTGTGGGATATATAGAAAAAAGAAAGAAGGTCTTTGATAACTGTATGTGCACTAAATAGTGAAAAGGAAATGGATAGTTGTTAAAATAATGTCGTTTTTTTGCATGTACTGGTAGAATTGGTCTGAGTGACAGATTTAGGCAGCCTAGTCTGAGGGACACTTGGGACAAAAACAAGGGGAGATGTGGGAAAGAAGCTAAATATGGAAGTGGGAATAGTCAGACCAACTGGATTAAGATAGGCTTTTAAGATTAAAAGGGTGTGTGTGTGTGTGTGTGTGTGTGTGTGTGTGTGTGTGTGTGTGTGTGTGTCTGTGTGTGTGTCTGTGTGTGTGTCTGCGTGTATGTGTGCGTGCGCACACTTACACAGCCTTGTTGACATATGTGATATTAACACAACACCACACCATTTTGGATTTAAGAGTTATTTTCCCACAGTAACTATATCAGTATACAACAGCCTGCCCTGATTGGTTTGGGTTTTAAGTCATTTAGCAGAACATAACTCACTGAGTCATGTTACTTCAAACCACATTGCTCTGTCTGAAGCAGACAGAGCTAATTGGAAGATTCCAGTTTCTCAAACAGCAATTATTGAAATTATTTCAAAAATGCCATTAGGGAGACCACATTAAATCCATGAATCAAGATAGATGTTTCACAGGTATTTTATTCTTGAGCTGTCTTTTCATCTTCAGTACATTTCCTTAGACCTTTGGTTCAGTGACATACTGGCAGATGCATTCATACCTCTCAAGCTCTTGGAGCAAGAAATCTGGACAAAGCCATTAATAAATAAAAGTGGCAAAAGGCCCAAAAATAGGGACGCATTTTTTTAAATATTGGTCTTACAGACTTAAAAGTTGATAGAATAACAGGTTTTGCATTAGTATAAATTTCCTGAAGGGTATGATGTCTGAAACTCAAATGTCTGTTGTTATTTTCTAACTTCATTTTGAAATGATTTGCCACTAATTTGCCAGAAAACCACAATTTTATGAAAAACGGACCAAAAATATGAGGCAAAAATCTGTACATTCTGTGAAAATCTATACAGTTGAGAGGTATGGAATCCATGAAACACAATTTCTGCTTCTGTTTCCATATATAAAAAGTACAGGAAATATTTAGAGCAAATGAAAAAATCAGTAAGCGGAGACGTTAGCTAAACTCTTAATGCATTTACTGCTCTGCATTGTCACAAATTGCGGAATGGAATAAGACCTCCTGACTGAGAGTTGCTAAGCCTGTTACGGTCTATGCCTGTGGAGCTTGTGGGGCCCATATAACAGGTCCTGACACACTGATGGTCATGTCATGGCATGGTCATGTCAGGTCAGTCACAATAGGTCTATAAAAAAGAATAAAAAAAACCTAAAATTTCTTGAATGTTGTTTCATAGCCACAGTTACAGTTTCTCATAGTTAAACTACACTTAAATTATCAAATTGCTATTGAATTGCTAAATCACCAGCAATTTTCTTGATTTAGTAGAGGAAAGTGTCTGCATGCTGGAATGGGAAATGGGGGTAAATAAGCAGCTTTTCCATTTGGTACTGTGTTATACACAAAGCAGACTGATGTTAGTTCTTTCTACTGTTCAGATTACCACTGAAGTATCATGTTAGCATGACCATGTGAAAGGTTCTGTACATCTGATTTCATGTTTCCAGAGGATGACAACATCAGTGCTGTCTGAATAACTGCCTATCAAATTTATTAATGTTGTTTATGCATCTGTACAGTGTTATGTTTGCTCATGGGAGCTACCTCTGTTGATTGCAACTAAGTGACCTACAGAGTAACATTTAACAAATCAGTTATACAGTTTAGTTTCTGTGCTAAATTGTACGACTGACCTATTTAGTGTTGTCGTTGACCTAAATGGATGCAGTTGAGAGTAGGGATGGAGAGGGAGAGACGTGGCATAAATAAAGGTCAGTAACTTTATGTGTGAACAGTGGAAAGCATAACTTGAGGAAAAAAAGTGAAACTTTACAATCATGTGAGTTTCTTGCCACAGGTGCAGTACTGCAGAAAATAGCAATAATACAGTTGTAACTGTAATAATTTAAAGAGTGATGCGAGATATATTTTAGAACACGTGGCAGAGGCTTCCCATAAATGTTTAATGATGAGGATACTGACTTGACTTCTAAAAGGCATGGCAATTGTAGTCAAAAGGTACGGTGAATGCTGTTTACGTTTTTTTTTTTTTGAGAAACTACAAAATAATCGAAAGCCGCATTTCTTGATAATGTTCTAAGACATTGGCAAATGAATCAATGAAACCCTCCAAAGTGCACTAACATTCGTCTATTAGATGCCCATACTTATCCAATGGGTTTATTGATTTCTTTGTAAGAAAATGTGTAAAAAAATTTAGCAGATGTTATTTAACAAAGCTTTCGCAGTTGTTTAATGTGCACAGAAGTCCTATTTCTGACTGGCACTAATAGTCAACAGGAAAAAAAAAAAACTCTTGCATGAGTGGAAGACAGATTTGCTGTTAACTACAGTTATTATGTCTATGATTAGCACTGAGGTTCACAGGAAACTTAAAACAACTCACTTATCAGGGAATGTGATACACAGTGGAAGAAATGGCAGAAGATATGAAACTATAACTAATCGACAGAAACCAAATAAGTGCCCACTCTATTCCTCACCTGGCTGAGTCAGGTGACACTGGTGGGAAAAGCCACTTAGACTGCCTCATGAGGTTCACTTTAGAGGCAGATTTCAATGAAGAAATTCTGAACAAGGAAGGAGAGTTTTAGCATTACAGGTGGTCCAGATGCTGCAGCTGCCATAGCAGGGAGATACAGTGGATAAAGGGGTTACCCTAATGAGAAGGTAGTGTGTTGCATTAGTCATAGTGGAGCACTTGCAACAAAACAAGTAAAGCCAATGCTGCACAGTGTCTTCAGCACTATTAGTAAACTGGTGAACTTAGCTAAGTCATGCCAGTGAATGCATGTGTGTTTTTTTTTTTTTTGCAGCCTCCTGTTTCAGATGGTAGAGTTATGTTTCATTTAAAAATATGTTGATTCTTTTGCAGAACAAGTCTATAAAATTACAAAAGTATTGCTAATTTTTCTCACATCAGCAAATTAACATTTTGCTGGCTATCTTCAATACCCAATGTAGTTAAAAAGACTGGCTTTTCTTTTAGATACATTTAATGCAATGAACTCATTCAGTCTATCACAGAAAGGCAATAATCAAAATATATCAGCATTATATGACACAATAAATGCATTTCAGACAGGATGAATATTTTGAGAGCCCATGTAGGCAGGGGAATGAAGGATATTTCACCTGTTGTTAGGCTTTCTGTGCAGTATTAGTACTGATGTTGAAAGTATTGCATCAGATATTTCCACCTATTTGTCAGTGGAACAGGAAATTTTTCCAGGTGATTTTCCAAAACAAAATCTAATAGACCTGTTCACTGAGGACTCATAAACTAGCTTTTCCTGGATGCCAAAGTAAAGGATGCTCTTATTAAATTATACATGGCAGATTTCAGAAGCTAAATTTTGGGCCTCTTTCACTTCAGATATTTTGGTTAGAAGTAGAAGCTGAGTTCTCTGCCTTGTCACAGTTAGTGATAACCGCACTGCTACTATTCTGTACTAACTGTTTGTGTTAGACAAGCATCTATTTTAGGTTGATCATGAAGACAAAACAACATAAGCTTCCTCTCAGAGTAAGCTTCACCTCTGCCACAATAACTCATTCTGGCTATTGGTTGATTCTGTAAAGCAACACGGGTCGACCATTCTTATTGAAATAGATGTATACTTGACATTCCATAATGATCTTACTATGTACTGACAACATTAAAATGTGCACTTTGTGTGGGCTATAAGAATTTTCTAAATTCTTAAGGTAGGTCATGGCACAAAAACTTGGAGCCCACCTGTCTTTGCATATTACTTTCAGGTCCCTGGCACAAAATCGGTTATGTGAGGAAATGCTATTTCCACTATTGATAACAATATAAGATTTTGAACTCACTGCTGCACAAATGATTCAGTGATAGCAATTATTTGTATTTTTATCAAATAGTTATTACAGCATGAAGATCTTTGGTAACCATTTTACTGGTTTAGATTACTAATACATCTTATTTCATCTGTTTAAAACTAACCACTCACCGAAGCGTATGGAAGGAGTATGTGCCCATTGTTAACAATGAATGGTGTACTATTGGTAACTTGCAAGAACAGGAAGTGACATCATCTACTCTGATGTTTACAGGTGTTTTGAGATGATAGGCAGGGATAGCTATTGTTTTGAGATGATAGGCAAGGATAGCTATATAGCTGGTGGAGGGGGATTTATTTATTTATTTATTTATTTATTGATTGATTGATTGATTTATTTAATGGCATTTGTTTACTGGGAAAGTCTGACTGAACAATGCTATATAGCTGGTGGGGGGTATTTATTTATTTATTTGTTTATTTATTGATTGGTTGATTTATTTACTGGCATTTGTTTACTGGGGAAGTCTGACTAAACAATGCTATATAGCTGGTGGGGGGGGGGTATTTATTTGTTTATTTATTGATTGATTTATTTACTGGCATTTGTTTACTGGGAAAGTCTGACTGAACAATGCCCTTTTTCTGCAGAGGCTTAGGGAGTAAAAGTCTGTTGTACAGACATCACAGACAGCATTTGCATCGCTTCATCACTTACAGTCAATTTCATTCATGAGTAATAGTTCCAGGATGGTCTAGTGGTGCAGCAGGTAACATTGTCACCTCACAGCAAGAGGTTCTCTGATTTGATTCTCAACTGGGAGCTTTCTATGTGGAGTCTGCATGTCCTCCTTGCATTCGCGTGGGTTTCCTCCTGGTATACCAGTTTTCTCCCATATTCCAAAAACATGTGTCTGGAGTGCTTCTCCCCAGGCCGCTGCTGAACATAGGCTAGTCCTAGTTGGACTTTCCTTGTCAGCAAATGTTCAATAACTAAATAAATTATTCAGACATCCTTGACTTCAGTTATATCATTTACAGACAGTTTAGATTAAACATATCAGTTATATGGGCTGTTTAACATTTTATATATATATATATATATATATATATATATATATATATATATATATATATATATATATATATATATACCCCAAAATCCAGTGCATGCGAACGAACAATGCTGGTGCAAGGACTGAACAACACAAAAGCACCAACTGGAACTCCAGCACCCAGCTAAATAACGCAAAAAGAGACAGCTCTGTGGAGAGAGTTTATTGCTGCACAGTCTGCAGAACACAGACCGGTGACCGGTTTCGCCCTAAGGTGTCATCAGTGTGTGACCAAATCCTCAGAAGGCCCAGTATTTATACATTTAATTTAAAGATTTTTTTGTTAAAAAACCTATAGCAACAGTATTAAAGATACATACACCCAACTTTGAACCACCAAAATTGAAAAAAAAATCCTTGACCCACATCAAAAGAAAAATTAATGAATAAAATAAATAAATCATTCAATCTTGCAATATCCTTTCCATCCTAATCAAACTAAATTTCTGCAATTCTTGAAACTGGTATATTTAATCATCATGTACATAAATCTAAATTCCCACAGATATACATGCATGAATGCACTCAGCCCATGCATATATGCATACATGTGTAAATACATTTACTGACAAAAATGCATGTAAATACATGTAAATAAATATCTTCATACTATCACCTCATAAAGATATTATAAAAGGACATAACTAGACTACCACCCCTTATACTACCATTGATCGTTGAGAGACCTGGTTTAAAAAGAGCTCCCAGGTTAACTATCCAGCGACGTTC
Organism: Protopterus annectens; assembly: GCF_019279795.1. Taxonomy (NCBI): domain Eukaryota; kingdom Metazoa; phylum Chordata; order Ceratodontiformes; family Protopteridae; genus Protopterus; species Protopterus annectens. The sequence continues at coordinate 750,365,706 of NC_056743.1, forward strand.
TTTTTCAGTAGGTATTTTATGTTTAACAGTAATATTAACGTCCTGTCTAGGGACCATATCAATACCTATGGTGTATGACTGTATTTTTTTTTTTTATGAAACCCATTGCTTATGTATCATTATAATTGTCTTGGCAGCCTTCTTCCACACTGCCCTCATTTCTGCCTGCAAATCCTGGTATTTTTATGACATTGTGTTTCTCTGTACATTTGTGTGTGTTTGAGGGGTGGAATAAACACATGGAATGTCCCCCTATGACTGGCCTTTCTGCAATATGAAGTGCTGGGGCAGGGATATTCAGGGAGTGACTCTCAAATCACATACACCTGTCAAAACATTGGCAGGTGGGCAGAACTATAGTATAACATATAAAAGTCAAAGATGTCCAGTAGGCTGAAGCTGTTGTATAAAAAATATATACTTTAATAAAATAACAAATAAAAACAGATAAGCACTTTCCCGATATTATCGCTTCTTCCAACCAGAAAATATACACTCCAACAAAGCATTTAAAAACAACCCTTTAGCCAATCAAAATTAAAATGTTGGTCATATGATATTAATCAGCTGAGTCCTGGAAACACATTTGCTCCATACCTCTCAACCTGGAAACATCAAAAGTTTGGACAAGGCCCATGAAAAATAGGTACAAATCTGTACGCTGAGTAACGTAAAATTTGCATATATAATTACGTAACCCCACCCACTCAAATTGTGGGATACCAACTTTCAAATGCAAGCTGAACAACAGACAACCAAAATATGGCACCAGAGTCCCCCTGCAGCCATTCCAATGTCCCATTACCTGGCTATTTCGACCTGTTTACCATAAACACTAATGTGTGCATACTGCTTTACTTCTACTATGATTATTTGGATTTCATTTTTACATTTTGTAGCACAATCCACAAACACTAATAGATATCTGCTAAACAAAGCAATAATGTCTCACAATGAAAATAGACTTGGCATTAAAACTTTTCTGCTCTTGAAACTCACATTCATTGAAACAGCATTGATAGTGCTTGCACTGCTTGCCTTTATTATGTGTCTAATCTGGTATGATTCAGCCCTGATACATACATACCCTTCAGACCTAATACCCCTTTCCTTATCATGTAATTCAGTTCCATGTTATGAAGATTTGTCCACGTTTGTGGCCCATTCATTAGTTATTTTTTCAGCAGTGCTCCAGACTTTACATCGTACTGACAAATGGCTTCATGATTTCCTTCTTTACTTTTGTGAAATTCAGTTCTTGCAGTTTGCTAAAACTTTTACTTGCTGCTTTCTCTGTTTTATAATAATTTCTGCAATAATTATTCTTTAATAAATCATTCAGGACTAAGTTCTTCAGTTTGGATGAATAAAACAATCACACTTGACTCTTAAATAAAAAATAAACTGTGGGAGAGCAACAGGTGGTGTTAGGTCACTTAACTGATTGTTTAAAATATAAGAAACCTTAAGCTACTACTAAATTTACTGCAAAATGAAATAGCTGGACAACTGTGGACTATGTTGCTGAAGTAAAGGGCTATTTTCACTTCCACAAGTCATAAAACCTAAATCAGACAGACCAAATTTTGTGATACTATAATTTTGTAAGACATAAATAGCAACCTGAATAATTCAGAGAGTCAATGAACATGATGAAATTTAACCCCACACAATTTCTGCTCAACAACCTTCTCAAAAGGTCTCTAATGCTTCAGTCCACTAATATGGCTATCTTCCAAAAAGGGCCTATAATAATGTATAATATATTATATATAATAAAGTCAACATTTGCCTGCATGGACTAAAACCCATATCCAATATAACATTTTCAAAACTAAATCCGTCTGATTTCTATTCATGGTGTTCAGGTCAAAACTGTAGTATTTTTTCTAAAACTTAAATGTCAAAAGCAATAAAGCAACCACAAAATAACTAGTTAGTAACACTCCCAAGTATTGCAACTACTTGCCACTCTGAGATATACTGTTGGTGACCACAGAACTATAGTGCAGTTGCAGTATGGCTAAATTTTAGCTTAAACACTGATTGAAAGAGAAATGCTCACACACACACACACACACACACACACACACACACACACACACACACACACACACACACACACACACACACACACACACACACACCTTTCCTACCCAAATCCATTTTTGCAGAGTGCCATTAGTCGTCTGAATCCATTTTTGCAAAGTGCCGTCATCTGAATACCTGAATCCATTTCGGCAGAGTGCCATTTGTTTGAATTCCAAAGCGTAGTGCCAGAAATGTGCATTTGGTGCTTTGAATAACCCACCCGCTCGCCATCCTGAAGTGAAATAAAGCTCAATTGTGAATAACTTGCTTGAATGAAATAAAGCCCTAACTGTGCATTTGGTGCTTTATTAACCCGCTCACACTCGCCACTGAAATGTTGGTGCTTGAATGAAACAAGGCCCATGAGCTGTGCATTTGGTGCTTGAATAATCTGCTCGCACTCGCCAATGAAATGTTGCTGCATGAATAGCCTGCTCGCTCTAATGGATGAATTAAAGCTAACCGGAAATGAGTCCTTGAGCTCAATTCCAACAGGCTGGTAGCCCTGATGGAGCTGACGTCATCGCGCACATGATGACGTCAGCTCAAAATAAAAAAATTAAAAAAATAAAAGCTGGAAAAAGTCGGAAATGGAGGGGTGCCACTCGGAAATTGTGGCACCCCAGTATTTGGACCCCAAAACTTGGTAAAGTCCGAGTAATTCGGTACAGTTGGGAAGTATGATCTGCTCTAAAGTCTAAGATCCATTTCAACTCCAAAAATTCAGTCTCATTGTTGACATCACCTTCCCAAATGTTAATACTGAATTGCTGCAGAACTAAAAACTGAAATTTGTGAGTGTTATCAAAATCTAACGCATGCTTAGCTAGTGCATTATTGGGTTTTCCATTCCATATATCATAAATATGTTCCAGTATACGTTCCTTAAGGGTGCGATTTGTCTTCCCTATGTAGAACATTTGCCATGCTGTACATTGTGTCATGTAAACAAGATTACTACTGTTACAATCTGCATAAAAAGGAGAGTTGATGTCTTTAGATATTCTAGGATGAATGATGGAAGTGGTGGGCCCAATAAACCTACATGCCTTGCAAAACCTACAGGCATATGTGTCTTGACATTCAGATTGTATCCTAGTAGGCCTGGATTGTTTATAACATAGGCATTGTTGTAAAGTTTTATTATTCCTAAAAACAAATTGTGGGGTGTCACCAACAACCTTACTTATAGTTTCATCTGTCATTAAAATTGGCCAATTCTTCTTCATAATGTCACATACAAAATTAATATTGTTCGAATAAGTTAAAACCATTCTATTTTTATCAAACTTATTAACTGGTCGTGAATTAGTTTGTTGTGTCCCAGGCTTCTTAGAAAAATAAGGCGTAACTCTTTTCATACTAACTTCTTCTATGGCCTGCTCTATTACTCCTATGCTGTACCCCCTTTCCAATAGTTCAATGCATAAAGTATCTAAGGCTCTGCTTAAGGATGAAGCATCAGTATGTATGCATTAATCTAAAAACTTAATTTCTTAACTACATTTCTAGCAATGTATCGGGGATGTATGCTCGTATTATGTAAAATATTATTTTTCTTACAGGGTTTCCTGTACATATTAGTGGATAGGGCACCTAAATGTTAATGAATATATCCAGGAACTCAATGCATGTCACAGAGCTATGCATAGTGAAACTAAGATAGGATGTTGTGTTCTGCAAATAGTCAACAAATTGATCTAAAATATGGGAGGGCCCTTGCCAAACAAAAAAGATGTCATCTATAAAACGTCTGTAGAACTTTGCATAACTAACAAATAACATGTTAGAAAAAAACAGACTGTTTCTGTCACTGAGCAAGAACTAGGTTGGCATATGAGTTAGCACACGCTGTCCCCATAGCCACCCATAGTTTCTGCAAAAAGTAGTCAGTTTCAAATGAAAAGATATTATTTTCCAAAATCATCTGTAATAAGGCACAAATGAGTTCTATCCTGGAATTCAAGAATGTCATCTCAGATACAAGGACATTCTAACATTGTCAACCTCTAAGTCATTAGGGATGACTGTAAACAGAGAGTTCACATCTAAGGTTACAAGGATGACAGCTTCTAAACTATTGGACATATTAGACCATTGAAACAAGTCCTAAAGAAATTGTTTGAAATCCTTCAGGATACTTTAAACTAAATCTAGAGGCTGCTTCAATTTCTTTTCCACATAGATTGATAGTTGTTCCATCAGCCACCCTCCTCATGACACAATTGGTTGAAGGGGTAGGTTAACTGCATCTTTATGAACCTTCGGCAGGCCATATATTGAAAGTATCAAAGGATGGTCCACTGTAAAATAAGTGTACAAGTCATAATCTATTTGACCAGTCATTAATAAATCATATAGGTAAAAATTAACTCTATTAATAATACCGGTAATTTGAAATTTCTGTAGTTTCAAATATGCATTTTCATCTGTTAACATGGCCATCATTTTGTCATTATAATCACTTTTGTCTAACAAAACAATTCTACCTCCTTTATCTGCCAGCCTGATGATTAACTGTTGCATCTTAGTCAGTTCACGCAGTGCTATTGTTTCATTAATTGTTGTTGTTTTTCATTCGGCTCGGGTCGCCACAGCGGAACTCCAGTCCGCTAATGATTGGCAGTCAATTTTTATGGTGCCGAGGTGCCAGCCCGATGCCTAACCTTCAACGAAGGCATGCCCATTCATGCATGTCTTTCGAATGCCACTCGACCACGGGGAGGACATGCAGACTCCACGTAGAAGGTGACCAGCCGAGAATCAAACAGGAGAACCTCTTGCTGTGAGGCGACAACACTACCGCTGCACCACTGCGGCTTATAAAATTTTGTCTCATAGCTTCGGGACATATATCCAGTTCTTAAATCCTTCTCACACATATTAATAAAGGCTTCTAAGGCTGGTGAAAACTTCGGTGTTAATACACTAGGCTTCCTAAACACATTGGGCATTTCATTCCCCTCTGGAAAAGTCACCCCCAGCATTAAATTCCTGGTAGATTATCGTAAATCTAACAGTACATCTGTTAAGTCAGTGGCAGTAGTTGAATAAATGAAAGTCCTTTATTAAGGACTGCAGTTTGTTCTGGTGCAAGTGGGAAGGAAGACAAGTTAAAAATCAAGTTACTTCCTACCATTTCATTGAGTCCAGTCTCTTTCGTTTGGTCGGCATATCCAATCTCATGTTCTGTCTCCCTTGCCTGCTGTGTGAATGGCCTTTTCTCTTTTCTTGCCTTATTGGGAGCTCTTTCTCTAAAAAAAATTGAATCTTTAGTTAAAACACTATCATTAGGAATAATCATATTACTCGATCAGTCAGGGCCTTGCCCTATGTGTGCTTTAGGTCTCACTACTGGCACAGCTTGGGTGCTAATCCTAGATTCATTGAAATGAACAGTTGTGGAGGAAGATGACTGAATTTTCTTTGCAGGTAAAGGACTTATTCCATGTTCCACCATCAAAACAACATGAGGCATTGCTGTAATAGCATCTGCTGCTGATGCAAAATCTCTCATTCGTCCTATCACACCCTCCTGATAGAACTGAGTCTGTCCGACATGACGCATTTGCTGTAGGGAAGATCCAATCCCTCGGAATTGCTCTCATTGCTCCTTGTTAATGTACTTTCTCTGGGCCAGGAAAACATATTGCCCTTTTGAAAGTCTTTAACATCTCTTTGCAATTTTTTGTGCTTGTCACTTTGGAGTTTCCGCTCATAGAGCGATACACTACACAGCACTTCATCTAAGAGTTTAGTGTACATATCAGCCTTATAGGTGTCACTGATAAATAAAAACAATTCATTAATCTGGTTGGCCAAAGATTCTTCTTCTTCGAGATAAAAGAATTCATTCAGTAAGTGCATATAGCTAAAGCTTAACTGTAAATTCAATACTTGCCAGCGCTTCAGTAGTTCATGGTAGCTGTCCCCATAAGAGGACATTTTAAGTACACGTAGCCATCTGGGGACAATCTTATGATGTAGCACTGCTTCCATTTAGAACTGTTGCCATTGTAGTCTTTTGTACTTATAAAGCTTATTCTCCAGTGTTCTAAGCGACATCCGAAAGGTATTCATGTTGAGTACTTCATTAGTAGCATCTGCAGAAATTTCATTTTCCAAGTTAATGTGCAAAATGGGATTAACAGTTATTTTCATCAGTGAAGTTAGTTCCTTTTTAGCAGAACAACTCAGAGACATGTTTAGAGGGCCATTGTCTATTAGTCTAGTGGTATTACCATTAGGATTATATCCCTGCTCTATGTCCAAGCTTTCAGCCATGGGTCCTGTAGTAACTGCCAACACCAAAATATAGTAATAAAAGAAGCATACAAGCACCAGGACAAATCCAAAAGTTGTATAACATATAAAAGTCACAGATGTCCAGTAAGCTGAAGCTGTTGTATAAAAAACATGTACTTTAATAAAATAACAAATACAACAGGTAAGCGCTTCCGCGATATTATTGCTTCTTCAGACCATAAAACATACACTCCACCAAAACATTTAAAAACAACCCTTTGGCCAATCAAAATGAAAATGGTCATATGACATTAATCAGTGATTTAGACCTCTTCTTTTTAAAGCAGGCTTTAAAGAAATAGCACTGTTGAGTCATGGAAACACGTCTGCTCTAAAGTCAAGGATCCATTTCAACTCCAAAAATTCGGTCTCATTATTGACATCGCCATAGTATACCATGTCATTCACCTGCAATGTAACGAGTCCATTTCCTCAACTGCTTAGCCTCTCCCCTGTTCAGGTCTGCTGGTACCATGCTTAACAAGAGGAAAACTAAAGAAAGGTTAAGCTAGTGGCAGTCCCCTGTTCTCAGTTTCTGTTCAGGCATATGAGTAATGTGCTTTATAAAGTTAAAAATATAGTTAAGCTTTGTGTACTTTTCAGTTTTTGTTGAGAAACAGTAGTAGTGATGGGATCACATTTAAGAAACAATCCACAGTCTGTGTACTTAATGGAAAGAATAGCTGTTATTTCCCTACTAGATGTATAACTGTGCTCATGTTTCTGCTGCCAAAAGCAAAAGGGAGTTGTAATTAGAATGAAGTGAGTGTCTGAGTCAGTCACACTATTGGAAGATAAGAGTCTCTGCATGGTTAGAATTAGACAGAATCTTACAAATCTAATGTATGGTAGTAGTTAACTGGAAAACTGCTTGGATGACACATAAGCATCATTTACAAGGCCACCAATGATTCCAAGCTAAGGAAATATGTTGGCTCAAAAGCCACAATTTCAGACAAGGATTTACATCCGGGAGACGATAACGTGTTTCTTTAAGTGATGCTTTTTGTTCTAGCTGACTACATAGTGTCCAGCCACTGAAAGTTGTGAGACATAGATGGACGGTGGAGTTGTGAGGTTTGAGTACTGCAAATTACTTCTAAAATGCTGCAGAACCTGTTGCTACTAACTGGGGATACTGAAATCACAATGAATGATAAAAAAACTCAGAGTTCCTTAAGTCATTTTACAACAATAATTATGTTGTAAATCAGTCCTGCAGAGACCTCTATATAATGTGGATACTCTTCCAATATGCTTAATTTTCAGAGATGTCAATGATTTAAAAATGCAACAAACCCTGGCATTCTTAATTGAACACATTTGTGACAATCGTGTGGTTTATTCTGTTTTGTGTAAGAAATTTACTGTATAAACCTTGCAAAAATGCACTTGAAATGAACCCTCTCCCTTTAGAACATATTCAAGGAAGCAGAATCTAATTTAGAGCTAACCTCCATTTGTGTATGCCATTGACTTTTGTGTGCCATTCCATCAATGGACCTTGGATAAGGAAAGCAGCCATGTCTGTTGCATAAGAAAGCACCACTAACTCTGCAGCAGCCAAATTCAATGTCGTCAGCCAGTAGGTACATAATGTAGTCATTATTCGCTTTAGTTTTTTAATTTTACCTAATGGAAGCCTGTATCAGGGGTATGAGTGATTCTTGTTATACTGGATGATGGGGGGGCAGCGGCAATCATGACATTTTTTTAGGGATATGAAATGTGCTTTGGAATATGGTAAAGAACTGAGGGTAAGTTTTAGACTTGTCAGAGTGTGCATTGTCATAATTTGTCAGTGAGATGAGTGGTTATTACCTGTGATCTGTACTGATGCTTGCATCTTTCTCTGACAGAAATGCTAAGGTTTCCACATTGAACCAGATGTTAGCTATGTGTGCTGCAGGACAGAGGAATGATTGTGAGAGGGTGTTCTTCTGCTGATTGGGAGCAAGAGTTAGAAAAAAGCAGTGTGAGTCAAACATCATCATTTAAACTAAATGCAGGATGGAGGTAAACAAAGGAGAACTACAAGACAAGATAGCTCTTGTAATATACGTACAGAATCAAACATTTGTCATGGTATATAGTGCATGTTACCAGCTGCATGCACGACGGAAGGAAGATAAACAAAACAAAAAAGCACCATCAGTGATACATAGTGTAGTAAGTCAGGCATCTCCCATAACTACTTTCTACAAATGGTGCTTCATGGCAGTCTGGGGTAATGTACTTAAGTTAATAGGGATCAAGCATGAGGAGGGGAGAAGTGAGAATCCATTTAACAAAACAAAAGCATCATGGAAAAATGGAACTTAAATATTGACTAGAATGGCAGTGCACATGTCCTTGATGTCCACTGTAATGGGTAAACCTGTGTGGAGGGTGGGAGATTCTGTTCAAGAAACAACAGAAATATGATATAAAGAGAACGAGGAATCATTTCGTACCTCTTGCGCTCTGACAGTTAAGTGAGTCCGTGTGTCTGTGTCCAGTATGTTACCACAGCAGCCAAGCAGCTCCTGCTTCTAAAGCTATGCAAGCATGTGACATGCAACTTTTTTACGTGTTTGTATATTTCCAGTTTTTGTATCCCTGTTTCTTTGTCTTCTGCTAGCAATTTTTCTAAGGCACCAGAATGACACAGCTATTAGTTAACTGCTTTTAATTCTACCTAAATTTAAATTTAATAAAAGCCTATCTCTCTCTTCATTGTACAATAGGAGCTTCAGTATAGAGGGGGCTTGTTAGACACTTCCCGTCAAAATGGCAGTTGTGTGCCTCCTCCACACTGCTGCTTTGTGTGCCATACCTCAGTTAACTTCCATTTCAGTTTCTGCATGCTGTATATAAGGCTTCTCCCAGGTTTTCATGACAGGCATTACACCAGACATGTAGTGGTCCACTGAGGCTTAGAATTCACAGAGTTAGTTCCTCATGCTACACACATACATCCCAACCTCAGATCAAGAAATCTGGACAAAGTAATAAATAATGAGGGGACAAAGGCACAAAAATAAGGACACTTTTTTAAATATTGTTCTTAGAAAGTTAATAGAATAACAGGTATTAAATCAGCATGAATTTTCTGAAAGGTATGAAGTCTGAAACTCAAATGTCTGTCATTATTTCCTGACTTCAACCCTCAACTATTTGCCAATGATTTGCCAGAAAACTACAATTTTATGAGAAAAAGAATAGAAATATGACACAAAAGTCTGGACATTCTGCGAAAGTCTGTGCAGTTGAGAGTTATGACCTACATGCGAGTGCACTCTGTCATTGTAGTCCTTTGAGTTCATATGCTGTCATCTGGGTTTGGTAGTAATCTTTGCTAGCCTAATGATAGTTGTTTTTATGGAGAATTTGTTGTTCCAGACTGAGAGTTTTGTTACCAGTTTGAAGAATTAATTTAGTAACATACCCAGTGTTACTGATTTAGATTGGGTTTGCAAGCTTCAAACTTCCGCAGTAATATATCCACGCTGAAAGTGCATTATCACTACAGAGCACACATTGGCTGCTTTGGGAGTTTCAGTAAAATACATACAGATTTTATTGGTAATGCTGCACCGAATAATGTGGAGTCGCTCTAGCTATCCAAAGACAGTGTTTAGGAACTCTGAGTTAAAAGCATATTGGTCATGAGGGAACTTGTTAAATCTGATCCTAGACAACAAGTTGTAATGATTTGCCCTTGACTTATTCCTGTGATTTTTTCCTCTTGATTACCCACAGAAAAAAATTCCCATATAATGCAGAAGCTAGTTCTGCAAAGCAAGAATAGAATTCTGTGATGGAAAGAATGCATTTAGGCACAACTATGAAACATGACAGCTGGCATATTTTGAGAGACTATAAAGAAAAATTATTATTAAATATTGGTAGAAAATGTTGAAAGTCATTTAAGTTGAGGCTTCCTTAAGCCCTATGACTTTAGCAGTACTCAGTGGCTTCAGTGAGAATTTCAGCAATGTCATGCTTTATTATGTTACATCATGCATACAGGCAATGGCCTGCTTACATGTAGCTCAAGAGGCCACTTTTCATTTATGGTTCAGGATTGTGTATTGGTTTACTTTTGAAAAAAAAGACAGGTATTGTATGTATTAAAACTATGAATAAAAGAGTACATTGTTTACTTCGGGTTATACTGTTAAATACCACCACAGATATGAGATTACTATCCACAAACTGAAGTTGTATAATAACTGCTTTCTGTATTTTTACCCTGAGAATTTAGCATCATGTTCTGTAATTCTGTTCCCCAAATCCAGACAACAAAATTGTTACACATGCACGGAAGATGATTCCAGAAAGCAAAAACTTTAAATCACTTATGGTAGACCAGTGTGGTGTAATCTGGATATGAAAAATGACTGCTATCAAATTTGCAAAGGCAATGAAAAATGGCTTTGTTGCAAGTTCTGTGAGGAAATGTTGGAAGTTCTATGTGAAATTTCTGAAAATTTGTGGCAACAGGTCATGGGTGCATTTACCTGGTAAGATTTAGTGTCATATATCTGTCAGTTTTCTATATTTTCAGTGCATGTGGTTAGCTGAACTTATTTTATAAATCATGAACTTCGCAGGTAAGATAAGTTTGCCTGGGGGGTAATTCCACTCAGTGCCTTATTGATTAAACTGTACAGTGATTGTCTCATAGTTCATTACATGGAGATCCATGTAATACCATGCTGAAAACTGGTGGGAGGAAGACGTGGAAGAATGTCATGTGGTAACCATCTTAAGACATTTGTTGAAGTACCAGTAGAAATGCACTGCAACAGCCCTTTTGTATACATTCAGACCATGAGGTAGAGTGAATATGTTTCTCCTTTCCAGTCTGTAATAGGATCCTGAACTCCGAGCACCCCCGCAGACTTACATGTTGGTGCATTGGCTGGGTGCTTAGTAGGGAGCCTGATTCATAGTGGAGGTGATACGTTTCATTATTAACAGGAAAACAAAACACAGAGTGCTGCCTTCATTTCAAAAACATACTACTTCCTTGTGGAAGTAAGGGAAGGAATGAAAGAAAGAGATGAGAGACACAGAAACACATAATAAAGATGACTGTTTTTTTTTTTTTTTTAAATCATCTTGCTAAACTGAGCATAGCTTATTCTGACTAGGACTGCAGCTAGTATAACAGTGGGTAGTAACCTACTAGCTGCAATCCTGACACCAGGATGCTAGAAGTCTGTACTAAAAACATAGAGAACTGCCATCAACAGATCCAACTTAAATGGGAAGAGGCAATGTGCAATGGGTGGAGGATTGTATTAATTTCAATGCCTGACCATGATAGATTGCATATCCACTAGTGTTACTAAGGCAGAGAGTTTGACACCCAGGGACTGTGCAGTTATCACTGTTAACAAGGTACTGTAACCACCAGTGTGTCATTGGGAATCATTGCCACTCACAGAACCAGTGATATTTTTTGTTTATTTATATATCTATTTATTTGTTTAAAATGTGTTAATTGGGGTAAAAGAGTGAGATGCCCAAGTCATTTTCAGGCTCATCCCAGGAGCGCTACAAAAAGAGAACAAATGAAAACAATCCATGACAAATGAAAGCAAAAGAGGACTGGATGACGGGAATTCAACACTAGAGTGCACAATCATATTAATGTCTGACAGAAGATTCAAACAAGTTTAGTATGTGAATATTTAGATTCAGTGCTAAATTTCAATTGTGGCAGACAATTTATAATATTCCAGTTGCTCAGCATGAGAGAGGGTATGGTAGATGTGTTGACTTGTGCTAATAGTCATGTAAAAAAAAATAAAACAGTCATCTTTATTATGTTTTCCTGTGTTTCTCATAACAGGAAGAAAAAATCTGAGGCAGGAACTAAATTTCCAAAGCAATAAATCATATGTGGTAGATTAATATCAATTATAGGTGTAGGAAAGAGGCAGGAAGGATGTACTAAGTAATATTGTTAGGTGGAAAACATTTACAACATGCACATTTGTGTAAACTTTTTTTTTAGGCTGGATTGAAATTTATACGTTAGTTAACTTGTTTTGTTTCAGTGCGGAAGCAGGAATTGTCAGGACTGAGAATCAATCACTGAAAAGATGGAGTTTGTCCTTTAAAGTCAGGGTTCTGGGTGTTTGAAGGGAGGATACTAAGGTGCAGAGGGACAGACAGCTGGCAAAGAAAAGGAAGGCTTCATTGTTAAGTAGCTTGCAAATAAGAAAGGTTAATGCAGGCCTAGTGTCAGTGGCATAACAGGCAATACACTCATACTTGATACTAGAAGATTAGAAGACTGTGGGTTCCATTCCTACCACAGGTGTATGGATTCATTTCCGATGTTAAAACTACAGTGCAGCATATTGGGGGTGCTGCATTTCTGGGTGTACAGTCCTTCAGATGAGACATCACTAAACCAAAGGCTCCATCTTCAGACATCATTAAACCAAAGGCTCCATATGCCTGAGTTGGTTGTCAAAAAGAGGGTGGAGACTTCCCCAATACCCTGTCCACATTTCTCCTAGTAATTTTAACACCATTCTTGGGTCTGCCCTGAAAAGTTGAGGGTTTGCATAATGGTTAAGATGTGTACCTCACAAAACATGGTACACAGATTGATTTTCATCTTTGAGGAAAATTGGCTAAGCTTAAATTAACCCACAAGAGCAGCTAGCCTAATACTTACCTATGAATTTCTTAAGATCAGTAAATTTTGTTCTGTCAATTAACTCAAATAGTTTTGCAATGAGTCAGAATGATGTGTGGGTTCAAATCCCATTGTAAGTTACTTTGTAAGGTGGGTTGAAATGATGGTTGAGGTCTTTACCTCACAGATACGAGGTACAGAGTTTGATTCTGACCTCTGGTTATTGGCTATGCATGCAATAATCTACAGACTGATAGCCTAATGTTTACTTGGAGTTGGGGTTGGCATAATCTTTAAGGTATTTACCTCACAAACAACACTGAGTTTTGATTTTCAGCGAGAGAAGAGGCCCACAAGGCAGCTAGCCTAGTACTTACCTATGGACATATGAAAAGAGGTCACTAGCCTAGTGGGACTAACTCAGTTCATAGGTTCATAGGTGTGTACTAGGCTAATGGCCCTGGGGCCTTTACAAGCCTAGCCATAGGATTACCCTGCCATAGTGCCACCCAACCTTAGTTCCCAGTACCTTTGTCAAGTAGAGCAACTGGAGTTATCCCCTGGATGAATTTTCTGTTTCCCATCCACTCATAAAGATTTCTCTTGAAGAGGGTCAGCGAGGTGCTCTGCTTGACATGTATGGGAAGTCTGTTCCATAGCATGAGCAGTCTCTGGGTTGTGAACCTGTCCCTCCAGCATGTTCTGTTAATTGTGGTAATGAGGTTGAGGTCTCTGGGGCATATGGTGCGGAGGGATTGGGATTTATTTAGATGTAGCATTTCTAACAGAGCTGGGTCAGACATGGCTTTGTAAGTCAAGCAGAGATTGCCTCTAAGTAGGCGAAATGAGACAGAGAATAGTTGGAGTTTTCTGAGTCTGTCCATACAGGACAAGTGTTTAAGGCCTAGGATCCTCTTTGTGAGGTAATTTTGTGGCCTCTCCAGTTGTTGCAGGTGTCTAGTAAGGTACATGCCAAATGATGCATTGTACTCGATAACTGGCCTAATGAGGGAAGAGTAGAGGGAGACAATGACCCCTTTCTTCCTGGATGTAAAACCCTTAGTAATGAGATGTGCCACATAGAAGGACTTTCTGACCACAGTGGCAATGTGGTGATCAAAAGAGAGGTTGCTGTCAACCTGTTTTCCCAGATCTCTTATAATGCCTTCTGTGTTCAGTGGACTACCTTCAATGTGGTAATTCATGGGAACAAGGTTTTTCCCAAAGGAGATGACGACACATTTTTTAGCATTGAGCTTAAGGGGATGGTTCTGACACCAGTCATTGGTCACAGTGAGGCCATTCTGTAGAATGTCAACATCACTTGGGAAGTTAATTATAGGTCCCAACTTGCAGTCGTCTGTGAACTTTGTCAGACAGAGTCCTTTGTGTTGGCCTGGACTTCAGAGAAGCAGATACCAAACAGGAGAGGACCCAGGACCGAACCCTGTGGGACTCCACTCTTGACTAATCAGCAGTCTGACTTGGAGTCAGCTATTTTCACATTGTGGGTTCCATCTGTGAGCCAGTTTGCAACCCACCTAGTGATATAGGGGTTGATGCCAAGCTTAGTGAGTTTTTCTATGATTCCTGAGTGGGGAGTGGTATCAAAAGCCTTGGCCAGATCAAGGTAGGCTGTATGAACCACCTTGCCTTCATCCACAGCTTTGGTGGCTGACTGAAAGAAGTCGACCAAGTTGCACAGGCATGATCTACCCTTCATAAAACCAAACTGTGTGGGATCCAGAGTTTGGAGATTCCCTATATCCTTGTTTATTAGGTCCATGATGATGCATTCCATAGCTTTGCATATCAGACTCATCAGGCTAATGGGGCGATAGTTCCCAGGGTCTGTAGTCGCTCCTCCTTTGTGGAGAGGGATGACTGTAGCAGTGCATTATTTGACAGGGAGAAAGCCTGAGGTGAGGCTGTGAATGAACAGGGCACACAGGTGAGGTGCCAGTTCACTCTGTAGTTCATGTAGAACACAAACAGGGATATTGTCAGGTCCCATAGAAGCTGTATTCTTGGCCTTGGACAGTGCTGTTTTAACCTGTGCAGCAGTAATACTCAAAGGATAAATAAATATGTGCTGTCTTTTGGGACTAACTCAGTCAACAAAGGATAAATAAATATGTGCTGTTCTTTGTGGTATATGGAGACATCAAGCTAGGCAGCGATGTTCTGTTCTATAGGCAAGAACAACGAACCTACAAATAATATTGCTAGTGTTGGTTTGTATGAATGATATGTTCTTTTTGGAAAAGAGGCAATTGAAGGGAGAATGTATTCTTGTTGGCCCAGGAATATTCTTTAGTCAATTACTGACCTGCCTTCTGGTGAATTAAAGTTAAAATATTTTGAGCGCTAACCAGTTGTGAGTTCATTTTGAATTTTGTTACTTGTGTATGATGTTGGAAACTGAATTATTAATCAAGCTATGATCGTAGGTACCTGAAGTGTTCAATAGTTTCCATTGGAGTTCGGTTATTGCAGACTATTCCCTTTAAGTGCCAGTGTGGACAACTTATGCAGAGTTCTGAAAATAATCATTATGTTTTGGTGTTAAGAATATTTTTATTTATTTATCTTTTCTGATTAACCAAGATGAAAGTTGACTTTGATCTTTCTCAAATTATTTTAATAATATTATGAGAAGTGTTAGGTCATTGTGCCATCTGCATGTAACATGATTGGAATTTCTGGAAGATCTGTAGGTAGAGCAATCATAACTATTAAGAAAAGAATTCTTGAAAGCACTGAGGCTTGAGATGCCCCTTTCATGATGAGGGCAGTGGAAGAAGTAGAAGCTATTTGTAGTGTAAAGGATTTGTAAGACATGTATGAACCAAGGAAGAGCTTAGCTGCTAAGATCTGCTTGTGTTACTGAGTTTAGGAATGAATGACAATCGTATATAGTAATATGTCATATACTGTGGCCTGCTTAATGAAAACACAGCCTTTTGGGCAGCCTTTGTCCATGTTTTGCAGACCGTCATCCACAAGGGTACAAAGGGCATTTGTGGTGCCTCTCTAATCAGAAGCCATATTGATGGAGTAGTAGCACTTTATATTTCTGTAGGTATTCACATATTTGGGAGAAGATGAATTTTTCAAATATTTTCCCTAGTATGGAACAAATGAAGATGGATATGAAGTCATTAATGATGGCAGGTGTAGTTATTTATAAGTAGGTTTAATTATTGCTTATTCCAGGGGTCTGGTATGATGTTACAGATATGGCAAGAGTTACAATGGGGTTTAAAAAATGTAGAAGGTGGTCTTTGGAAATATAAATAAACCAATGGTTTAAACTGTAAGACCATCAGTAAGAATGTGGTTCATATTGTGACATCCCTTCTCCGGGCCAGTGATGAAGAGGTCTCAATCCTCACCACAGACACCCATAAGGGATGTTCACTTGGAACAAAAACAGATACACACAGTATTTTCAGATGCAGCACTCTGCACCAAGTAAAATTTCCCTACAGAGCATACAGGGAATGCAAACTCCAGCCCTGGGGCTGGACTCCCTCTGTCTCTCTCCAGGCCCCAAATAAGACACAACACTGACCACAGCTGTAGAGCTGAGTCCTTAGCTGAGTGCTTCAAGCCAAGTCCTCTACCACCCTCTCTGTGAAACCAGTGCTCTGTGTTCCTGCTCCAAGTAGTTGACGCACACACTTTTTGAGATTTTATTTTAACGCACACACCTGGGAAATGCTTGCACATATTTACCAACTGCACCCATTCTGCCCAGACCATAAGGTAGCTACTGCCACCAGAACAGTCTACATCCAGCTACTGTAAGGCTTTTGCAAGGGTGCTCAGTTATACTGAGTAAAATTAATAGTAATACAAATGGTAGTGTTTGCCCAATGCAGCAAGGCTTTTAGGAGTGGCCACATTGTCATCAAGTAAATATAAATACTCTCAAAGGTTAAAATATTCTTTAAAAGACCAGCCACAATGAAAAGTTTAAATATATTTAATAATACATAATAAAAGAACATGAAAATACTAAATATCTATTTATAATAAACGCCAGATTTTCATTCACAGGAAATATTAAAAATGATACAGATAAAGCAGTCGGTGAAATTTCTCCCCCTCCCCCCCTCCCCAAAAGGAGAAATATCTATCCCAGCAGAGCTCTAGCCAATCATCTCAAATGCCCAGGTGAGAGCTGCTCTCTAAAACTAAAGCTAAAGCATCACCGGGAATGATGGTGTCAGGTGCTGTGTGCTAACTGTGTCTCACGAACTCAATGAGAAACTAAACCCACACATAAGGCTTTAATTTCTTCTCACCACAGGATACACTCAAAAGAGTGGCGCGTGGCAACTGTGGTCTCCACTCACAAAGGTGGCTTCTGGGGGACCCTGGTAATTATACCCCATAAGCTAACAAGCCTGGTCTGCAAAGCTATGGAAAAGGTTCACACAGATACAGAAAAAGAATACTTAACTATTCTCACTATAATTTCCTGACTGACTAAAGAATTACTATCCCCTAGTTCACTTACTAGAGCAAGGCAAGATGAAGTGGATGAGTGGTCTTGTTAGTTCCAAAACAGAGTGCTGAGAGCCAAGTGACATCTCTCACTATTATCTAAATATCATTTCAGTGCTGGCTATAGAATGACATTACATCTGGTCATTTGACTGTGTTTCCCACACTACCCCTTTTTATAGAAACTGAACCAGAATCTAGCACATATGTGTCATAATACACACACGTAGAGCTTTGCTAAGATGTGTTACAGCATGTGGAAGCTATAAAACCATTTCAAAAACTTCCACCCTTCCAGCATAGCAATTAGTTCACCACTAACGACAATATAATAGGATTCTTAGTCCTGGTTTTGACGGACATTTTATCTCTGGCTACAATCAGACCTGTGAGATACAATCTTTATGGCCTAAACCAGGTAATTTAATTTCAGACTATTTTTCAAGTTTAGCTGGACTGGGATTAACTTCTCCTCTTCCAATATCCTCTGTTACAATATGTTCATTTCATCAGTTACAGTACAGTCTGACATACAGGTGTATTTATTTTCTTTCCAGTAGGACTCACTGTTGGTACATTTTTAAACCAAGCAACTTTATAAATACATTTTCAACACAAGCACCTGTATAAATCAGTTTGATATACAAATGACATATAATTCTTTACAAAGCTCCAGCTAAATATGCAGGCATATGTTACACATCTATTTCCTTACTTCTCTTGGCATAGCTGCAATACCTCACATCACAGATATAGTTGTTGATAACCAAAGGTTTAAACTGTCAGACCATCAGTATGTGGTTGGTACATCCGTTGATACATTTTGTTTTGATAGCTTTGAAGTAGAATATGACTGTGAAGGAAGGAGTTTCGGGGGGTTGGGATGATTGTGACTATCCTGTGGAGAAATCAGTTAAAATTTGGAAATTCTGTGAGAAAGTTGGCAGTTGAACACTTTCCTAAAATGGATGGGATGATGTTGTCAGTAAAATGGCTTTAGTTGGCCTGTGACTTGATACAGCTACAAACAAATAGTTTGAGGGTCATGCTGCTCAACACTAGAAGTCTAAATCTCAAAATGCACTCACTCGAAGTACTCCTTAAAATGGAGAACATCGACATTTGTGCTGTAACAGAGACCTGGTTCAAGGCAGCAGAATGCACACCTGAACTACCACGCTACAACTCATTACACACCTTTCGGCCCCAGAACTTGGACCAAAGCTCCAAAGATGGTGGAGTTTCCATATTCACAAAGAATGAGCACACCTCCAGACTGGTGGTAACGCATCTGAGATACTTCAGGTGCAACCAACATTGGGTAAGACAGCGGTTCAGGTCGTAGCCTGCTATAGATCCCCAACCATATCTCAAGATTCACACTCCACATTCCTAAGCACCCTGGAGTATATTAGGGTCCAACCTAACAATCTTATATTGGGTGACATCAACTACCCCTCCATTAACTGGGAAAACTATTCATGTACCAATACACTTGCTCATTGCTTTCTGGAATTCATTAATTCCAGTGCACTGGACCAGCTCATTCTTACCCCCACTAGAGGTAGCAGCATCCTTGACCTGGTCATTACTAACATGGGCGACCATTGCTCTACACCAATAGCCAACTCCTTCCTGGTTAGAGCCGATCACAAGCTAATCGCCTTGGAAATCCACCCCCCCCCCAACAAAGGTAACCACCATGAAAAACTTCTCCAAAGCTAAGTTTGGGCTCCTAAAAACAGAAGTGGCTAACTTCACCGCACCGATGCAAATGGAGAATAGTTGCATGACCGCCAAATCATACACCAATGCACTGTACGAACACATACACAAATGCATGGATCTCGCATTACCCAATAGAACTAAGACGCTCTCCTCAAAAAAAAAAGGAAGCCAATCTGGTGGTCCCCTGCCATAAACAAACTCTACAACAGAAGGAGGAAACTGATGTGGAATAAGGTGAAGTCCCAAGACTGGAAAAACTCCCTTATCAGCCTCAACAAAAGGTTGAGATCCATCATCAAATCCTCTAAAGCTAGCTATGAAAACAGAATTGCAGCAGATAGTAAAGACAGTCACAAGGCCTTCTATAGTTATGTAAAGAATCTCCATGGCAATACCCAAATTTGCTCTGAGCTACTGCACAATGGTACCTCCTATACCAAACCAACATATATTGCAAATGTACTGGCGGACAGATTCAGTGCTAACTTTACCCCCCTCTCTCCACCACAAAGGACCAATCACAATACCAGTAGATTGCCAGGCACCAAGTATTACTGCTGCACAAGTTAAAACAGCACTGTCCAAGGCCAAGAATACAGCTTCTATGGGACCTGACAGGATCCCTGGCTGTGTTCTACATGAACTACAGAGTGAACTGGCACCTCTCCTGTGTGCCCTGTTCAATCACAGCCTCACCTCAGGCTTTGTCCCTACTGAATGGTGTACTGCTACAGTCATCCCTCTCTACAAAGGAGGAGTGACTACAGACCCCGGGAACGATCACCCCATTAGCCTGATGAGTCTGATATGCAAAACTATTTAACGCATCATCGTGGACCTAATAAACAAGGATATAGGGAATCTCCAAACTCTGGATCCTACACAGTTTGGTTTTGTGGAGGTTAGATCATGCCTGCTCAACTTTGCTGACTTCTTTCAGTCAGTCACCAGAGCTGTGGATGAAGGTAAGGTGGTTCATACAGCCTACCTTAATCTGGCCAAGGCTAGCAATTAGTACAGAGGAGGGAGGATGGCCTTTCCTATGATACCATTCCCCACTCAGGAGTCATAGAAAAACTTACTAAGCCCCTATATCACTAGGTGGGTTGCAAACTGGCTCACAGATAGAACCCACAGTGTGAAAGTAGCTGACTCCAAGTCAGACTGCTGACCAGTCACGAGTGGTGTCCCACAGGGTTCAGTCCTGGGTCCTCTCCTGTTTGGTATCTACTTCTCTGAAGTCCAGGTCAACAAGAAGGGACTCAGGCTGAGAAAGATCACTAGACACCTGCAACAACTAGAGAGGCCACAAAAGTACCTCACAAAGAGGATCCTAGGCCTTAAACACTTGTCCTATAGGGACAAACTCAAAAAACTCCAACTATTCTCTGTCTCATATTGCCTACTTAGAGGCGATCTCTGCTTGACTTACAAAGCCATGTCTGATCCAGCTCTGTTAGAAGTGCTACATCTAAAGACATCCCTATCCCTCCACACCACATGCTCCAGAGACCTCCACCTCATTACAACAATCAACAGAACATGCTGGAGGTACAGGTTCATAACCCAGAGACTGCCTATGCTATGGAATAGACTTCCCATACATGTCAAGCAGAGCACCTCACTGGCCCTCTTCAAGAGAAATCTTGATGAGTTGATGGGAAATAGAAAATTCATGCCGGGGATCACTCCAGTGGCTCTACTCGACAGAGGCACTAGGAACTAAGGTTGGGTGGTACAATGCCAGGGTAATCCTATGGCTAGGCTTGTAAAGGCTCCAGGGCCATTAGCTCAGTACACACCTATGAACCTATGAACTATTCTCCAGAATTGTTTCTGGTTAGTTACCTGCGATTTATGGGTTGTTAGGATTCCCCTGGCTGTATGTCTTCTGGTATCTTTTTTTTTTTGAAAGGTTGTCTCAGGAAAGGTTACAGATGCATTACTGATTTCTGGGGCCTGGGTACCTACTAGTGTCACTAGCAAAACTGTTGAGGGTATCTCTAGAGGATTGTTGACACTTGTAGAGACAGAGTAATTATCAGTGTCTCCAGAGTGGCTGTTGATATTCAGGATCTTGTCATTACCATTGTAAATAAGATATTGACACTCATGGATTCAGCACTCAAAGGTGTTAATGAGGAATTATTGGCAGCCTGAGGCTGGGTACCCACCACGTCACTATAGAGTTTGGACATGATATTATCATTGTAAATGTGTTTTGATATGTGAGGGGGAGTATTTTATTATAAGGATTCCAGCATTCCAGTTTGCAAAGAATATTTTCCCACCACAGGTATTTTGGGTACTACCAAACATTACCAGTTACACCCAGTGTAATTGTAAAAGGGTATAACAGTGGTTCAGTATGAAACTGCATTTTTTGGGGTGGGGTGGAGGCAAGGGGTAGACAGTGCAACAAAATTATATATTTTTTCAAAGATACTTTTGCAGCAGTTTCATTCCAGAAAATGTCTTAAATACACCGGGTTACCATTATTCCCTTGTGGAACTTTTGGATTTTTAGAGAATGCCTCAGTGCCATTATAAAGGGGTGCAGGTATGGGTAGTAGCTGGATACTTCAGTGTGTTGATGGTGAGTTGTTATTATTAATTTCCATAAAAAATAAACACTTTATGATAGAGGCATTATATATTGCTGCATTTGTTTTTCCCAGTGCACTGGCACAGTAAAGAAGAAAACAATGCATGAAGTCCAAAATGTAATTTACTTGTGACAAAATAGTTTTTCAGAGTACGATGATGTGTTATTCTTCTTGCCTTATCTAACCATTTGCACAGTTTTATGTTCACAGTATAATAGTTTTCTCTCTGAAAAAAAAAAAAACACTTGATACAGGCAATGAATTATAATAAGTGGACCATCCTTGAAGCTTCCAGCATTTGTCGGTAAATATTCTGGTTATTAAAAGGTCCTAAAGTAATATGCTAAATATGTTTTTACTTTTAAGTTTGGTAAGAAGTTACCATCTTCTCCCTACCAGAAAAAAATAAAATAAAATAGTACTCCTATTTTGTAAACGTTGTTTGGCAAGTTTTTTTCCTTGAGCGTCAGTCTGCAGATTGTACTTTGTCTTTTCTTTGTTCTTCTTCAGTCCCTCTTGGCTTTTACAGACAAAATAATAATGTTAGTGTTTGTGTTTTTAAGAACAGTATGTAAGTTTTAATGAAGTGGTTTGCTTTCGCACAAGAACCATATTATCCTGTTTTTCCATGAGCAAAGCATGAGGCTTTTGGGCAAGTCCTTAATTATAATGTTATAGTTTTATTGTTTTAACCAACATGGTTCTTCTTATGCATTATACTGTTATTATTCATATGTTTGTGCTACAAAATAAATCAACATGGTTTAAAACAAGATTGTGATATAATGGTTGACAAGAAATAGGTCTTCTAAGCTCAAATAGGTCATCTTACTAATAGTGAACCAAATGCTACCTGTGTTAAAAGACATGAAACTACATAAACTAATCAAATGTAAAATAAATCTATTCCAGAAGCTCTTCTCTTCACTAGGTCTAACAAACTTACTTATTCTTTTGCAACCCATTCATTTAAATCCAAATCTAAAACTGGGTAATAAAATGATAAATCTTGACCAATTTCCCCAAATTAAAAACTTAAATGTCTGGGATTTATATGCCATTAAGGATAACTCTCTAAAGGACATAGAAATAAAATTTGCACTTAGTAACAAATATACAATAATTCTGAGACAAATCAAAGAGTTAGTATCTACTTTGGGTAATTTCCCTAATGAGGTTCAGGAAGAAATAAACATTGCCCTATCCCTCCTGAAGTGTCTAAAAATTAAAAAGAAAATGTTATCAGTCACATACAGCTTTAGCTCAACCATTAAATATCAATCTTCCATTACATTTGCACAGTATTAGAGAAACAAAAACTCAGAACTGACCGAGGTTCACTTCTCCCAAGCAATAAATAATACAACCAGGTTTGCCCCGTTCAAGAAACTACTATATACACAATTAATGGTAAATAATAATGCATATTATACCCCGGAGTGTCTTAACAGCTTCTTTCCAAATATTTCACCTCTCTGCCCCTTCTGCCCCACAGTGACAGCTGAACTCCTGCATATCCTATGGTATTGTAAATATGCATAGAGTTTATGGAACTCACTTAGGATTAAACTGGAAAAATGGGTTATGGGAAATCCACCCTTTCATGGGAATTTGCTATATTGCATGTGGGTCAAAAGGGCCTTCCCACTAATGAAGAGAGAATCCAGATTGCTCTCTTGATGCTAATTAAGCTTTATATAACACAGAACTGGTTAGTCCATTCTAAAACAAACTGGGAAAATTTTACAAAGATGGCATCCAAGTATATTCTATATCCCATAAACTAACTACAGAAAATATTAGCAAACATATGAAATACCTTAACTTCTGAAGTACAACCTTAGACTGTATCCTGAAGTAATATAAAATGGCGTTACACCTACTCTCCTATACTAGTACTATGGCTTGTCCTTCCCTCCAAAGGATTTAACTCATTCAATTCCTTTATAGTTACTTCAAAGTGTTAATATAGTAATAATAATAATAGTGTAAGAATGTAGCACTATATGTAAATAGTTGTATATGTGATACTTTCATATTATCTTCTTTATTAACTAATGATTTTTCAATTTTGTGCCAGTAACAATAGTTTGAATTACTTGAGTCAAGAATGTCATGTATCTTTTAATAGTATAGTCTCTCCTGTCATATTAAGAAAATAAGCTTTAAATGTTTCGGTTGGTTATGTGAATGTTTACTGGCCTTATTTGTCTCTGTATGCTGACCAGTTTCAGTAAAATGTTTTTTGTAATTGTACCAAAATAATGAAACAAAAGTAAAATAAAGCTTTGAAAAAAAAAATAATTGTGAAACAAATGCAAAAGATGTCCAACAAATAATGAGTTGTTTAAACAGCTCAAAAATAACTGTTAGCGCATGATTGTATCATTGCCTCATTACCTAGGTGGTGTCCTGAATATCCACAACCATCATATTATTTATTGCAAATAACCAGGGGAAGACTGTGCATTTACCTCATTATATTGTTAGGGATTTAACTAACTCTGGATACAATGAGCGGATTAACTGTTTTTTTTTGGAAATATTGATAATCTTAACAATACCAAGGTTCAGAGCAAGCAGTGATATTTTTATGAAGTTTTTTTTGGAAATGTACTACAGTATTGTTACATTTTCACCTTTTTTCTGCCACTGTTTACTGATTGTATCAGTAGCCGTCATAAACTAGCAGAGTGGCGTAATGGTAAGATCTCTGATTCCTAATTCCAGGGCCAGGGTTTTAATACTGACCTCCAATGGCTGTCTGTGTGGAGCTTACACATTCTTGACACGTCTCACTGTATTTTAACCAGGTATTCCAGTTTATTCCACCTACCAGAAGAATGTTTTTTGAAAGACTATGCATTATATCTATTCTTGTCTTTGTGGTTTGGGTCATAGTTAAGAAGGTCAATGGACTGGCCTACTTATCCAATTAACAAGAGATAAATAAGCACATGATAAATAAACTTAATATGTGTGGATTTATTTAAAACAATAATCACAATAATCAGATAAGAACATTATTAGGAGGTAATCCATTCTGATTGACTCACAGGTCATCTGTCATTGTTTGACAGCCAGACTTGCACTGTTAACTCACAAGATCATTGAATTGTGGAATAAAAACACAATGTCCTTCAAGGATGCATCTGCAGTCATCACATATGGGTTGTCCTGCCTCAGGCAGCCCTTCGGTCGGCCAGATTCCAAAGTCTGGGTCCGGCGTCGGCTGATGTCACCCTTTCCCCGACGTCAGAGCTTGGGTATAAAAGTCAGCCGCCATCTTCCTCAGTCTTTCTAAGCAGAAGCAGTTCGCCAGTGCCGGCCAGCTCCTGTAATTCAGCTACTGAGACTCAAAAGCTAAGTACCCGTTGGGGACTCTTTCTTGCCTCAGCCGATGTCAGATAAAGTTAATAATTGCTTAACTTGTGGGAAACAAATACCTCATAAGGATTTCCTCTTACTGCTTCCCTGCCTAGGCCCAGACCACGGCGTCTCGGCCTGTTCAGCCTGTGCTTCCTTCAACCGGCGACTCTTAGACGCCGGGCGGAGTTTGCAGAGGAATTTTTGGGGCTATTTTTGAGACTCTGACTTCACATTTAACAAAGAAACGGAAGGACAAGGACCGACACACGCGGGCCGCGGTTTCAGCTGAAACCATGGCCAGGCCTACGGCGAGTGTCTCGGTCTCGGCTGAAACTGAGTCCTTGGTACTTCCAACCCCCAAAACCGCTCAACCGACAGCCTCTGCCCTGGAGGCCCCTGCTGAGTCGGTTATTGAATTTCCTTCAGAAACTGGTGTCTTGGAAGCTTCCGACACCATTCCTCTAGACAAAACTACACCAGCATGTGGTGCAGCCAGGCCTCCTGCATCCATGTCCATAAAGGCATTCACCTGGACTAAAGCTGCTAAACACACAAAAGCTATGCCTCCCAGTTATTCCTCAGGGACCCACTACAAGTTCACAGATTCTAACTTTAGCAGAGGACCTTATTTCCTTAATTAGGGGCTCTCAACCCCATCCGGACAGAGTCTCCCAACCTCCTCTAGACAAAAGGCCCAGGGTTGAGCCCTCTGATCCCCACTCCTCAGAGGAGGCCTCTGATGGCTCTGCTCTCTCGGACTACCAGGAGGAGGAGGCTTTTTCGGCCTACGAGGACTCTGATGCAGAGGAATCTATCCTCTTGGCCTCCCCTCCTGAAGAACTATCCTTCGGGGAGACCCTTCACACTATGAGAGAGCATTTCAAATGGCAGGGCCAGGAATTCTCTGATTCCAGGAAAAGATTAAGAAAGTTTCTGCATTTTCCTCAGCATAGACCTTTGGCTATTCCTCCTGTTTTGAATGTCATTGATGATGTTTACTCTGAGTCTAGCATAACCCCTGACACTCTTCCTCCAGCCCCTGTCAAACCCGATAGGTACTACAGGGTCCCGGGCTCACATCATTTTCTTTACAAGGCCCACTCTGCTGATCCAGAAACTATTTCCCAGGGCCCTAAAGGGGTTGCAGCTGCCACAACTAAAAATCCACTCCCCTCTGAAAGGGAGTCCAGGGCTTTAGAGATGGGGTAAAAAGTGTATACTTCTGCTACTCTTTCTATGAGGGCATTAAATTGTCAATTTCATATGATACAGTACCAAGAGTATTTGTTAGATGAATTGCATAAGAAACTGTCTTCACCTGAACCCCTAGATCGCAAATCACTTCAGGATCTGGTACATAACTCCCAGCAGGTTAGCAACCATTTCTTGCAGTGTGGTTATGATGCATTGGAAGCTTCATGTAGGTCAGCTATGACAGGTGCAGTCATACGTAGGCATGCTTGGCTGAAGGAACAATCTCTGCCAGACCATGTTAAAGCTAAGCTTTTGGATGCTCCACTGGAAAAGCAAAGTTATTTGGCTCCACTGCCCAGGAGGTCTTAAAGAAATTTGAGGAAAAGGCAAAATCTGTACAAACAGTCAAAGATTTCCTACAAGTCCAACCACCAAGATTCAGCAGAAATTGGCCTAAGAATTGGTCCTTTCTGGACACAGAAAGATTTCAGAGAGAGGCAAGAACAGGCGTGCCAGAGGTAGAGGGCAAGCTAGAGGCTCCTACAGAGGACGCCAATGGCAGCCTCCAACCAGAGAGGTAGTGCAGGACCTACAACTGCTGCACAAGGACAGACTCAATGACTTTGCTTTGACTCCGCCAACCAGGGCTCAATTAGAAGCACCTTTGGGCAGAAAGCTTTCTTTATTCTCAGAAAATTGGCACAGAATTACAAGAGACAAATGGACACTGCAAATAATAGACAAAGGATACAGGTTCCATTTTCACACATTGCCAAAAACAAAAGGCATGCCAGACCTGCCACCAAATCAAAGGGCAGAGGCTTTGAAACAAATCTCCAACTTAATGCAAATGAAAGCTATAGAAAAGGTTCCTTTTTCAGAACAAGGCCAAGGATTTTATTCCAGACTATTCCTTGTTCCAAGAAAAGAAAATCAATGGAGGCCTATTCTCGACTTGTCCACACTGAATACTTATCTCATTGTGCCAAAATTCAAAATGCTGATTCTACAGCAACTCCTTCCCATGCTGGGCAAGGGGTCTTGGCTGGTGACTCTAGACCTCAAGGAGGCATACCTGCATGTCCCTATCAGACAAAGTTGCAGAAGACACCTCAGATTTCTTGCAGGTTCAGAGCATTATCAATTCTCAGCATTGCCCTTTGGCTTATCTACTGCACCCAGAGTATTCACGAAATGCCTGGCATCAGTAATTGCACACTGCAGACTTCAGGGATTCAAATATACCCATATCTGGATGACTGCCTTATACAAGCGGACAGCCAACAAACTTTGGTAAAGGACTTGCATTATGCCATCCACCTACTGCAGGCCTTGGGATATACAGTCAACATTCACAAATCAAGACTTGTTCCATCCCAAAGAATAACTTTTCTGGGTGCGGATCTAGACACAACCACCCAAATGGCTTTTCTCACAGAAGAAAAACAAAGACAACTACCGGATTACTTCAAGAATCTGACAAGACAAACTCAGCTGACTGCAAGGAAAATCATGCAGGCCCTGGGTTACATGGCATCTTGCATTCTTCTGATTCCACAAGCAAGGCTGCATATGAGAAAACTACAATGGTACCTAAGGAGTTTATAGACTCAGCATAGTCACAGCTTAGAAACTTTGATCCCACTCATTCCATGCCTGCAAGAGGAATTTCTGTGGTGGGCTCAAGCAAGCCAGTCAAACAAGGGTCTGCCCTTCAGCAAACCAATAGCCAGCCAAACTATTACAATCGACGCTTCAGACCACGGTTGGGGAGCACACATGGAGGGCAGATGTATTCAAGGACTATGGTCACAAAAGGAGCTACGCATGCACATAAACCAAAAGGAAATGCTGGCAGTGATACATGCAATCGAGGCCTTCAAACTCTTTCTGCATCAAGGCCACCTGCTAATAAGGACAGACAACACCACAGTTATGTGGTACATAAACAAGCAAGGATGCACCCATTCCTACCCTCTTTGCAGACTGGCAATGAATCTATGGGAACTTTCCTTGAAACTCAATATAGAGCTGCAATCCCAGTTTGTGCCAGGAAAAGACAATATACTGGCGGACACCTTAAGCAGAAATATCATGGATGCACACGAATGGATGCTGCACCCAGACATCTTCCTACAGATAACACAATCATGGGGAAGGCCGACATAGATCTTTTTGCATCCCCCCACAATCATCAGCTGAAGAAATTCTGCTAAAAAGGACATACCAGCCACAAGCATGGGAAGTGTACGCCCTCTCTTTCAGCTGGAGAACTCTAACAGTGTATGCATTTCCACCTCTTCCATTAATGACCAAGGTCTTACTGAAGATCAGGACAGAGCAGCCAAAAGTGATTCTGATAGCTCCGGACTGGCCAAGACAGCACTGGTACCCACTGTCCTCTTCCTCAATGGCCACTTCTCCTGACACAGCACAATTACAAAACTCTCCATTCCAACCTGAAAACCTTGCAACTAACAGCCTGGAAAATACCTTGACTCCTCCTCAGGATAAGCTATCCAAGAGAGTGAAGGATATCATCATGGAAGCTCGCCGGCCTTCCACAAGAAAGGCATATTCAGCAAAATGGAAAATATTTCACACTTGGAGCATCTCAAAGGGCCTAGATGCTACAGTGATGAACATGGCACATATCCTGGAATACTTGGCAGAAATGCTCCACAATGGCCTGTCTTACTCTTCCATTAAAATTCATGCTTCAGCAATTTCAGCAGAGTACAATACTGATCCACCTGTCTTTTCTCATCCTCTCCTAAGACAGTTTCTAAGAGGAATTAAAAACATCAATCCTCCAAGGAAACCTCCAGTGCCTACTTGGGACCTTAACTTCGTGTTGGAAAAACTAACTCTGCCTCCCTTTGAGCCAGCAGCATCTGCAGAACTACAGTTCCTGTCTTGAAGACTGCCTTCCTTCTGGCCATAACCTCAGCAAGAAGAGTATCTGAGTTACAGGCCCTCATGGCAGTACAGCCATTTCTTATTTTTCATCAGGACAGAGTCTCATTGAGAACCAATCCTTCATTTATGCTAAAGGTGGTATCCAGGGTCTCATTAAACCAAGCTATTCACCTGCCTACCTTCTTTCCAAATCCACAAAACAAAGGGGAGAAACTTCTGCACACCCTGGACATACACAGACAGTTGCACTACTACTTGAACAGAACTAAAAGCTACAGAAAAACTGACCAGTTGTTGGTAGCATATGCTGCTGGTGCACAAGGAAAATCAATTTCCAAACAGACAATTTCAAAATGGATAGGGAATTGCATTTGATTGTTATTCCTTGCATGGAAAAACTGTGCCAGCTAACATTAGACCTCACACCAGAGCCACAGCCACCACCACAGCCTTCTTAAGAGGGGTGGCTACTAAGGACATTTTAGAAGCTGCTACATGGAGCTCCGTGCATACATTTTCCAAGCATTACAATTTACCTTTATATTCCAGGTCCAGAGCAGGCTTGGCAGTCCTGCAGGGCATTTTAGCTACACCATCCTTTAGATCCTCCACCCCAGATTGGCTATGGTATTCTACCCATATGTTATGACTGCAGATGCATCCTTGAAGGACATAGTACAGTTTTGTACCTACCATAAATGTAGATGTCCGATAGGTATGCATCTTCAGTCAGGGTTAACCCTCCCTCCTTCCCCTCTTTGGTATTTATTGGGTACTTTTCCCTCTCATAGCTAGCTGGGGTTATCTATTATGGTGTATTTGTTTTATATATATATATATATATATATATATATACACACATACATATATATTTCTGTGCATGTTTGGAATTTATTGCATTTCTCCAAATTTAGCCTTCCTTTGAGGGCAAATACAAGACAATGGAGGCTAGCACTTGAAAAATAACAAACCAAACAAAAAAGCACCAGTGGAGTAAACAGTCACGGCTCCTTTCCTTTTCACAAATTTAATGACGAAAACCACACAGATATACGAACAGCACGAAAATCCAAAAAACAGCTCCAGTAACAAAAAACATAAACGCTATGTCTCCACACCTGCGTTTTCGTTTATCCGTCATTAAATTTGTGAAAAGGAAAGGAGCCGTGACTGTTTACTCCACAGGTGCTTTTTTGTTTGGTTCCTTTGAGGGCACCTGGCATCTGGGGCAAGAAACACTGAGGAAGATGGCATCGGCTGATGCTTTTATACCCCAGGCGCTCTGACGTCGGGAAAGGCTTATCAGCCGATGCCGGACCCAGACTTTGGAATGCTGACGAAGGGCTGCCTGAGGCAGGACAACCCATATGTGATGACTGCAGATGCATACCTATCGGACATCTACATTTATGGTAGGTACAAAACTGTACTTTCCCTTATCCTGGGGTCCCACATTCTCAGTATCAGTGTATAAAGAAAAGTCAGAGTGAAGAATGCAGTGCTAAGACCTCAAAAACACTGTGTGTGTGTGTGTGTGTGTGTGTGTGTGTGTGTGTGTGTGTGTGTGTGTGTGTGTGTGTGTGTGTGTGTGTGTGTGTGTCTGTGTGTGTGTGTGTGTCTGTTTGTGTGTGTTACTTCAGTGAGTTGCAGTTTCATTGCATCATTTCATACTGGCACTGTTTAAATAATCTAGTATCTTATTTCAACATATGTGTTTTGTTATTATACTTTTATAACTATGTATAATTTTGTACTCTGATGGTCTTGTAATTTTTGTAACTATATTATAACCCAATTTAGCTTGTACATTCTTGTTTTTTTTTTTTTGGGTGGCCATGGTGGTGCAGCGGTTAATGTTGTCACCTCACAGCAAGAGGTTCCCTGGTTCGATCCCCAGCTGGGGTGCCTTCTGTGTGGAGTCTGTATGTCCTCCCTGTGGTTGCATAGGTTTCCTCCGGGTGCTCTGGTTTCCTCCCACATCCCAAAGACATGCTGTAGGTGGATTGGACACTCTAAATTGTCCCTAGGTTTGAGTGTGTGTGTATGTCTTCTGTGGAAGGTTGGGCGCCGGGCTGGCAACTCAACACCGTAAAACTCCACTGCCAATCATGAGCAGACATGCGATCCGCTGTGGCGACCCCTAACCGGGAAAAGCTGAAAGAAGAAGAAGATTCTTGTTTGTTTTTTTTTTTGTCTGATATATTGTATGTGGAGCTTTTATTCCCGGGACCTCCGCTGAAATGAGGCCTCTACCCCAGTCGGACATTCCTGGTAAACAAATGTTAAATAAGTAAATAAATTAGTTTCACTGGATTTAGCTTTGACTGGTTACTCACCATTGTATAAGTCTGCATACTGTATAAACATGCTGGTTCATCCAGTGCTTGTACCAGCAGACCTGGTGCCTGTTTGTATTTCCTGACCTACCAGGGTCATGAATCAGCACTTATATACTGATATTCAGGCACTGAAGAAAGTGGATGATCCACTGACTGCAGGAAAACTTGCAAGAAAGGCAGGCAGTCCCTAAAGTTGGAGATTAATAGAAAGTCGAGTGACAAACACTGCTCAAGACAGATGGCACTAGGAAACAGAAAACTGATGGATCAGCACACAAGGTAAGTCTTTGGATCATCACCTTTTATATGTAATATGCACTGGGGACTGGAGGTGGTGGTGGTTGGGGGGGTTTAAGTTGCAGTATCAAGCAGCACCTAATAATCTTTGGGGAGTCACAAGGTATGAGGGAGGGTCTGACAAGCAGATAGAGGAAGGCAAACGGTGCAGCAAACAAAATGTCAAACAGGTAAATTTTACAGGTATGAACCATGCCAGTGTCTACAAGGCCACACCTTTAAAGGTCTTCATGGTCCTAATGCCTTTAAAAGTTGCAGTACCTTTTGATCAAGGGCACAGTAGTAGTTTTAAAACCATATGCAGATTTACCCCAAGTATACTGTAATATTTTTCAAAACCTTATGAAAAATTATCCCAAATATACTGTAGTATTTTCAAAAACATATGCAGAATTACCTCAGTGCTGTAAGTTTTAAAAGCTTATGTAGAATTACATCTCATATACTTTACTGACATAGTTACTTGTTCACTTACTGCTGTAAAGGTTAGGAATGTGGCACTGTAATTTAAATACAACGAAATGAAAAGGACTTAATTTTTGGATGTTGTATTGAAAAATTACTACCTATACCCTTTTCAGATACTAGAAGTGAAAAGCATTTCTGCTGGATGAAATATCAATGTATCTGTAAAACATGACTGTACGATTTACTTAATAAGCAGCCATATGATGCCTGGGTATGATGCATGAAGCAGGGAAAGTTGTATTTCGTAACCAGCACCCTGAGGGATATCATGTCATCAAATCCTAGGGTCTACAAGGTAAACTTTAGGATAGCATGGTGATATACAGCAGGCTAGCATTTGTTTGTGTAATGGCAACCAGCCCATAAGTTTAGTCACAAATGAATCAGATGATGGTGACAATTTTATTGCTTCATATTGTTTACTTTTTTCCTTATATAAACATACATTTGTGTAAGCAGGCCCTTTTATGTTTTGTTACTTTCCTGATGATTTTAACCTTTTTTCCTACTACTTGTACTGACATACTGTTAAAAACCTAAGCTAGTCCAGCAAATGGACCTTACATCTCAGTGTGCTTGCCAGATATTAAAGACAGTAAATATACAAATGAAATGATAATTTCTTACCATTCTTAAAATGAGTTTAAAGAGATTACAGTGGCAGCGTTTCCATCTAGAAGTATGCATCCACCATTGGGTGGTCCCAAGAGGGATGAGGGTGAAGTGCTTACCGGGTTATGGTAACACTTACCCAGATTTGCTAGCCAAATGGCAGGCAATTAATCTTGAAACAAGTTTCAGTTATTTATGCCTGCTTATTGAGTATTTTAAACTGGAGGAGTCAACAACAGCAGAGCTGATTAAAAATAAACAGACAGAACTAGAGAAAATGGATTTGTCTGGCAGCTGTATTCAGAAACTGGAGTCGTTACAATATAAACGGAGTATCTATGATAGCAAGTTGAAAGGGCAAAAGACTAAACAATTTGCACAGAATTTTCAGGATTTCAGGAATAGGAATATCTTTGAATGGCCAAGGGAGGAGAGAATGACTCAAAGACAAGGGAGATCACTTTCTAAAGCAGTGTTAACAGAACAAATACTGATCACAGTACTGGAAACCAGAATGTGCATAAGAATACAATGAATTCCACCACAGGTATAGCCGTTGAGGCACTGTCTAGCACCTCTGCATCTTTTGGTCCCATGAATAGCTTGTCCCTTACCAACACAGGATTGGTTCCTGGCACATCAGCAGATACTCAACCTAAAAAAGGAGTTACTTTTTCCTCCTTCCCTTACCAGCTACCGGTTTTTATAAAGGAGAACCAAAGCAAAAATGTGAGACCAGAAAGTCAGCAGAGGAAAAGGAAAAAATTCAACCATCAGAAGGCCTAGAACAGGGTTTAGTGGTTAATATAACGCAGAAACCTCCGAGTCACCAAGCCATTCAAGTTTTGGAGAATGATCTAACATTTATTCCTTCGATAAAGTCGGATTTGAACGAGTTTGTAACTGACATCAAACTCTTTGCAAGGAATGTTACTCCAAAGACTATTTTTAACAATGTCAATCAGCCCTTTTTATCCACATTGAAAAAAACAGTACATTTGTAGCTGTCAACCATCCTGCTGTGAATTTGTTTGTTCACATGTGTGAAAATGAGGTTGCAAAATTGGGGGAAAACACCAAAGAAGGTGTTCATTTTTATAACTTGTCCAGTAAGGAAAGAAAAGCTTTATTTGAACTGAAATCAAGGGACGATCTGGTCATCAAACCTGCTGATAAAGGAGGAGCCATTTTAGTAATGGAGACCACCTGATATAGGAACAAGATGCATGATTTGCTCAACGACTTGGGAACCTACAAAATTATAAATAGTAGTACAGTTGACAGGATGATCAGAAATGTATGGAATACCCTGAATGACTTGCTTTTAAAAAGATGTATCATCAAAAATTGTTTGATTTCTTTAAGGTAACTCATCCTACCATTCCAGCTATAAGTGGCTTGCCAAAGATATACAAAGATTCTGTCAACCCTGCCGTGCGACCCATTGTCGCAGGGAGAGGGTGGATAATGGAGCCCCTGTCTATGTACGTTGAGAAAGAACTGAAGAAATGTATACCTGAAGCAAAAACAGTTTTGAAAGACTCAGGTAGCTTCTTGGAAGATTTCTCCAGGAAAATGCAAGACATGGAAAGTGGCTCTAACCTGCTATTAGTTACAATAGACGTAAATAATTTATTTACAGTCATACCGCATTTTTATGGGATCGAAGCAGTCAGAGATTTTTTAACCCCACTGTGATAGAACCCTAACCTGATATGTTCCCTACTCAAAGTAATCTTGGAGAACAATGTGTTCTCATATGGCAGTACTTATTATTGGCAAGTATGGGGTGTAGCCATGGGCACCCCATGTACCAATAGGTATTCAAACATAGTATTGGCACAAAGGGAATCAACGCATGTTTTGTGTGATAAGAACCCTTGGTTTACCAATATTGTTTATTATGGACGTTTTGTGGATGATATTTTTATTCTTTGGAATGAGAATGAAGTTCAGCTCAAGTCTTTCTCTGAGTACCTTGAAACCACTACAGAATTGTTGAAATTTACACTTCAGCACCCTAGGGATGAAAGAGACCTTCTAGACATATGCCTACATTTAGACCAAGTTAATGGAATAAGTACAAGTGTCCATAGGAAGAGCACTTGGAAGAACCATTTTTTGATTAGGAGCAGTATGCATCCTGGATCTGTCCACAGGAACATCTATGAGAATCAGCTGATACGGATCTCCAAGTTATGTACATGTGACCATACATTCCAGAAGGAATGCAGGCAACTAGAAGTCAATCTATCCAACAGGGGCTACCACAGAGATGACCTGACAGCTAAAATCCATCCCGAAACCTTAAGACGAATGCAAGGACATCCCTATTTCTCTAGGTGTAGTACTGACCATGTGACACTGAATACACGACAAGATACAAGGCATTCTGAATGAAATAATCTGAATTTCATTCTCACCTTCAGCACTGACCATCAAAAGGTATGTGATGTGATTAAAAGGTTCTGGCCTATCTTGACTGAAGATGATAAAATAAAAAGCAACGTAAGAGAAAACGAGGTTTACATTCAAAAACTAAAAAATATCAAACGACTTCTTTGTAATAAAGATGGTTTTCCTCAGCAAACCGTCAACATTTTGAGATAAGTTGCTCACAAATGTGGAAGATGTAAAGCCTGTCAATTCATAGATAATAGTAACACTTTTATCCATCCAGTTACAGGCAAGAGCTATATATTTAATATCAAAGCTACTTGCAACAGTGAACATCTTGTATGTCTAGCATGCTGTCACCTTTGCCCTTGTTTCTACATAGGCAAAACTGATCAACACTTGAAAGACAGGGTTTTACTTCATTTATGAGATATTCGACAGAAGGATATGAAAAATGATTTGGCATCTCATATTAACTTAAACTCAACCCATTACTTCAACTTTAAAGCTATAAAATGTGTGCCGATATGACATAGAGCTGGGAATGTTCACAACAACACGGAGATTCGTGAAATTGGGTGGATAAACAACTTAAGAGCCAACTGCCCCCCAGGCTTAAATACCGTGGTTCCATTGAAACCTATTCTGAAGCAGAAACATCTTTCTATTGACTAAAAATGGAGGCTTGCTTACCTCCAGGCAAGTGATTGACAGTCTGTGGAAGGAGGAACTAATAATGAAGAAATTAACCTGATTGGTGAATCTTTGTTTAAGTATATGGAATGAAGCACAGGAAGTTATGATCTGAAGAAAGCAATTCTCCCGAAAGCGCTTATCATTTGATGCTTCATCTGCTTTCAAACTTCTGTGACAGTTTTAGTGAGTTTTTTTACTTTGTTTATTAAAGTTGGGACATTTTAATCGTGGTGGTATACTCAGTATCTCTTTGCCTTGTTTGTACTTTGTTCTGAGACACCTTAAGTAGTAGGGACTTATCCTTTGCCATTCTCAAAATGAGGGGCTTTAGCCTAGAAAAAAGTACTGCATTTACTCAAAATAAAATTATTTCTGAATTTCATCTTATATTTTTACACACTTGGATAGCAGTCTAAAATTGTTTTAATGGCCAGATGTTCTGTAGAGGTGCAGTTTCATTTTTGCCATGTTCATAGGCTCATAGGTAGGTACTAGGCTATTGGCCCTAGGGCCTATATAAGCCTAGCCAAAAAATGTACCCTGGCTTTCGCCACCCAAGAAAATTATTTTCCTGTGCCCCTGTCGAGCAGAGCCACAGAAGTGATCCCTGGGGTGAATTTCCCATTTCCCATCCAATCATCAAGATTTTTCTTGAAGAGTGCTAATGAGGAGCTCTGTTTGACATAGATAGGTAGTCTGTTCCAGAGTATGGGAAGTCTCTGGGACAGGAATCTATCTCTCCAGCATGTTGTGTTTATTGTGGTGACAAGGTTTAGGTCCCTAGAGCGTGTAGCTCGGAGGGATTTGGATTTCTTTAAGTGGATCATGTCCAACAGCTCTGAGTTTGACATAGCTTTGTATGTTAGGCAGAGATTGCTCCTGAGTAGGCGATATGTGATGGAGTAAAGCTGTAGTTTTTTGAGATGGTCTGCGTAGGGCATCTGTTTGAGGCCAGTAATCCTCTTTGTGAGGTATTTCTGTGGTCTTTCCAGTTGTTGTAGATGTCTTGTGAGGTACATACTAAAAGGGGCATTGTACTCTATAATGGGTCTAATGAGTGATGAGTAGAGGAGAACAATGACTTCTTTTTTTCTGAATGAGAATCCTTTGCTGATGAGATGAGCCACATAGAAGGATTTCCTGACCACTGTGGCGATGTGATTATCAAAGGAGAGACTACTGTCCACCTGTGTCCCAAGGTCTCTTATCACATTTTCGGCATTAAGTAGACTACCAGCTATGTGGTAGTTCATGGGTACAGAGTTTTTACCAAAGGGGATGACAATACACTTTTTGGCATTGAGCTTCAGGCCATGGCTTTGACACCAGGTATCTGTCTCAGTGAGGCCCTTTTGTAGTTTGTCCACATAGTTAGGAGTTTCGATTATGGCTCCTAGTTTGCAGTCATCTGCAAATTTTGTTAGCCAAAGACCTTCTGTGTTAGCCTGCACTTCAGAGAAGTAGATACCAAACAGGAGTGAACCCAGGACTGAACCGTGTGGTACTCCACTTGTCACTGGTCTGAAGTCGGATTTGGAATCTGCTACTTTCAGAGAGTGTGTTCTGTCCGTGAGCCAGTTGGCAACCCATCTTGTGACATAGGGATTTATTCCTAGTTTAGTGAGCTTATATATAATTCCAGAGTGGGGGATGGTGTTGAAAGCCTTGGCAAGATCTAGATAAGCTGTGTGAACCATTTTACCCTCATCTATGGCTTTGGTGACTCCTTCAAATAAGTCAATCAGGTTTAGGAGACATGATCTGCCTTTTACAAATCCAAACTGGGTGGGGTCCAGAGTTTGGAGATTACCAATGTCTTTGTTTATGAATTCCATGATGATATGTTCCATGGCCTTGCAGACCAGGCTCGTCAGGCTAATGGGGCGATAGTTCCCAGGGTCCATCATGGCTCCCCCTTTGTGGAGTGGGATCACCATCGCAGTGCGCCATTCAGTGGGTACAAAGCCTGAGGTGAGGCCATGATTGAACATGGTACTTAGGTAGGGTGCCAGTTCATTCTGTAGTTCATGTAGAATGCAGCCTGGGATATTGTCAAGTCCCATGGATGCTGTGTTCTTGGCTTTGGAGAGTGTGTTTTTTACCTGTGCAGCCGTGATTATAGGAACTTTGTATTCTTCCGGTATAGAGATTGGCCCTCTAGGGGGTGAGAGGGGGGGTAAAGTTAGCACTGAACCTATCTGCTAGGATGTTGGCAATATCAGTTGGTTCTGTATAGTTAGTGCCATTGTGCTGTAACTCAGAGCAGATCTGAGTGTTCCCATTGAGATTCTTGACATAGCTATAGAATGCTTTGTGGTTGTCTTTAGAGTCAGTGGCAATTTTGTTTTTGTAACTAGCTTTGGAGAATTTTATGAGGGATCTCAGCTTCTTACTGAGGTTGACCAGGGAGTTCCTCCAGTCATGGGATTTTACTCTTTTTTGCAACAGTTTCTTTCTTCTGTTGTAGATTTTGTTTATGGCAGAGGACCACCAGATTGGCTTACTTTTTTTGGAGGATAACATCTTGGTTCTATTAGTGATAGCATGATCCATGCACTTGTGTAAGTGCTTATAAAGTGCATTTGTGTAGGATTCAGCAGTCATACCTCTATTGTCCATCTGCATGGGTGTCATGAAGTTTGCCACTTCTGTCTTAAGAAGTGTGAAGTTGGCTTTGGAGAAGTTTTTTACGATGGTTTCCCTAATTGGGGGTGGGGGTGGGATGTGGTTGTCTAGGCTGATTAGCTTGTGGTCGGATCTGACCAACGAGGAATTGACCTCTGGTGTGGAACACTGGCTTCCCATGTTGGTATTGACCAGGTCTAGGATATTGCTGCCCCTGGTGGGGGTGTGAATAAGTTGATCCAAGGCGTTGGAATTTATGAATTCTAGAAAACGTTGAGCAGAAGAGTTGGTACATGAGTAGTTTTCCCAGTTAATGGTGGGGTAGTTGAAATCTCCCATTATTAGGGTGTTGGGTTGTACCCTAATACTTTCCAGTGTATCAAGAAATGAGAAGTGGGAAGGGAATCCTGGGGCATGGTGGGGGGTCTGTAGCAAGCTAAAATTTGGATTGCGGTCTTGCCCAGAGTTAGTTACACTTCGATAATCTCGGATGCATTGTGCTGTGCAACTAGCCTGGAGGTGTGGATATCCTTAATGAATATGGACATGCCTCCGCCTTTAGTGCTTCATTCTGAGTTACGTGGCCAAAAGGTGTGGTATGAATTGTAGCCTGATAATGCAGGGGTGCTTTCTGGAGCTTTGAACCAGGTCTCTGTCACTGCACAGATGTCAATGTTCTCCATTTTAAGGAGTGCCTCAAGTGAGTGCATTTTGAGGTTTAGACTTCCAGCATTGAGTAGCATTACCCTCAGATTTTGCTTGCTTGTACCTGTTACGGTGGTGCATTTGTCATTTGAACCTTGCCTAAAAAGGCACGATAGGGGTGGCAAGAACCTTAGCCAGTATCCGGAATCCTAAGGGTGACAAGTGCAGGCCATCTCTGGCAAAGCATCGTGGTCTGTCGATCATGTCGTCCCAGGCAGACAAATACTGGATCCCCTTAGAATGACACCAGAAGTTTAGCCAATTGTTGAAGTCAATCATTTTGCCCTTGTACTGTGGTATCATTCTGGGTGATGGCAGGATGCTACTCAGGATTAGGGTCATACCTGTCTGGGATACAAGATCGGAGAGCTCCTCCACGTCTCTTTTCATGTAGTCCAGGGAGGTACATCTCAGATCATTCACACCAACATGGACAATGACAGTGTCATATTTGTACTTATTGTGGAGTGCCCTGAGTGCATGCATTATGTGGTGGATCTTGCCACCTGACAGGCAGCTGACAGTAACTTTCTTCTTGTTTAGTCTAGTGAGTGGAACATCAGTGTGCCTGACTATAGAGTCACCTATGACTAGAGTGTTGGGTATGTTGTTATGCCTTATGGGCTGTGGTTGAGTGGCACACTGAGTTTGTGGGCTATGTGTTGTTTGGGTTGTGTTGGGGGGGTGGAGTTTGCTTGCGTTTATGCTTTGGATGTCCCTGATGCTTGGGCAGGTTTTTATTGAGATCCTCTGTGAATGTAGGTGTGTGTAATCCAGTATCACTTATTTGTTGTTTCCCTCTTTGCTCTGGACATAACAAAATGAATCCAAATGTAGATGTGCAGTATGACCTGCAAGGGCAGATGGCATAGTACTAGCCTATGAACACTTACGAACCTATAAAGTAAGTACCATGTGAAAACGTAGAGAGCATCAAAGTATACCAGATAAACGTTTAGATTTTGCTTTATCTATACCGTATATGTTTACAAGGAATATTATTAATTGTTTGACTTTATGAACATTGCTTGCTTGGTTGGTAACTGCAATGTGTAGCAGACAAGACCCCCCCCCCCCACCAACAAACATACACATACACATACACGCAGACCTGCAAACACATTTTAAGTAATATGTTTCCAAGATATATGGAAAATGGTTTGAGGCATGAAATTATCCTCTGCTGTTCGTAACTCGTATGCAGATAATGTCACATGTTGTCAGATACATCACCCATTTTCGCTCTCAGAAACCCTCTCTATTACAGGGAGACAGCAATTTTCCACACTGACCAGTGGCATTCAGAAGCACATATTTGCAATAATGTGGGATGTCCTGCAACATGAAAAGATTGAAAACATCACTACAGTAGATTTTACTATTTTTGTCATTCGATTCTCAGTTTTAATGGGTGGCCACGGTGGTGCAGTGGTTAGCATTGCTGCCTCAC
Organism: Protopterus annectens; assembly: GCF_019279795.1. Lineage (NCBI taxonomy): Eukaryota > Metazoa > Chordata > Ceratodontiformes > Protopteridae > Protopterus > Protopterus annectens. The sequence goes on from NC_056743.1 coordinate 750,406,659, forward strand.
AGCAAGAGGTTCTCCGGTTCGATTCTCAGCTGGGGTGCTGCAGTGGTTAGCATTGCTGCCTCACAGCAAGAGGTTCTCCAGTTCGATTCTCGGCTGCCTTCTGTGCAGAGTCTGCATGTCCTCCCTGTGGTCGTGTGGGTTTTCTCCGGGTGCTCCGGATTCCTCCCAAAGACATGCTGCAGGTGGATTGGACACTCTAAATTGGCCCTAGGTGCATGTGTGTGCCTTCTGTGGAAGGTTGGGCACCGGGCTTGCAACTCGACACCGTAAAACTCCACTGCCAATCATGAGCAGACAAGGTGATCCGCTGTGGTGACCCCTAACCAGGAAAAAGCCAAAAGAAGAAGATTCTCAGTTTTGATCATGTCATATTTTTTGCCCACTTGAACCACATTATATTGTACATTTTGGTGTACAAAGGTTAAGAAGTACAGTAGAGAGTCAATTATCCGAACTGACCTTCCATAGCTTTCAGGTAGGAAAAATCATAAAGTCTGAATATGAAAACATTATACGTATTCACTTGAGCATGTTTTTTGAGCTTGTAGCCAGCTCATGTGTGAAAAAATATTCTTTATTGTCCACTGGAATCGCTGAATGGTTGAAAAGTGTATTCCTGCGTGCCACAAAAAACAAGATTTTAGACATTTTTTATCTAGTTCATTTATATGTTTGATCATCCGAACAGTTTGATCATCCGAACTACCCTAGGTCTCAATTAGTTTGGATAATCGACTCTCTATGTATGTGCTAACACAGCTGTGTAAAGCATTTATGACACTCAGATAAGAAAATGGAAAGTTCTGTATGCCTTTATGCAGCACAAAACCAATCCTGAGATATCCAGTTCAGAAACAGAAGACAGAGAATATCACTGCTGGTAATTTGCAAATAACCCCTACATGAATGAAGTGTTTAGATATCCATTGTAGCAATGATGAGTCAGTTATCTAGCTTTGAAATTCACTTATCAGCCATGAACATGAGATAATGCGTAGGATGTTAATATGGAAGGCCAGCTGGGTGGCATGCAGTCATTGTGATGACAGCATGGATGGTTGGGGGACTATAGGTAACAAGCACTGCTTCAATGAGTTGGTTGGCATTGCAACAAAATACCCCCACCAAAGCCACAAAGACTGCTATTCATTTGCTTTGTCAAGGAATTAGTCAGTTAAAAAAAGTGGTCCGTGCAACTATGGTTTAAAGCTTTACTGCTTGCCAGTAACTCCCTTAATCAGATGCTGTCACAACTTATCTTCTACAAAATGCAGGTACATCTGTGTGGTGTGTTATAGCTTGATGCATTCCCCTTGAACCACTCAAACTGCTAAACGTACAGAATAAGAATAGTGATGTCTGAGGCAGATATGTACCCAAACTACCCCTACACATACACCAATGCCTTCTAGTCTTGCATTACTACTTGATGTTGTTTTGTGCAGAAGAGCTCACGTGTTGCATTGATTTAATTACCTTTTCTGTCAGCAGTAGTATTATCTGGATAAAAAAGTTTGTATTACTTAGTTATTCTATCACTGATTTTTCTTACTTGCAAAAATATACACATGCAAGGCAAAGTGCTCACTGTCCTGGTGGAGGAAACACCACATAGTTATATGAATAGCACCATCTGTTCATAACATAGTACATCAACTTGCAGTATATATAGACAGCTGTTTGCCCTCTTTTGACTATACATTTCGCACAGGTACAGGTGAGACCCAACTGTCTTATATAGAGGTTGGACAAGCAAGAGACAACAGATAGCAGGATTTATGAGCCACCAGATTCCTGAAGAAGGAATAATAAAATATACGCTTGCATGCCTGTTTGCTCCAGGGTCCAGGATTCAATCCTAATATCTAAGTACTCTATGGGTGGAATTTGGTTATCCTTCCCAAATCCACATGAATTTTGATCAGGTTTCAGGGTTCTCTTATACTAAAAAGATGCACTTGTGTAGACTGATTGTCTGCTTTGACATTGCCCCTGTGTTTGTATAGTGGACCTTTTCTCCCTAGGTCTCCTTTGTTAAAGAAACTTGGAACTAGTTTAGTAGTTTGCATATTTTTTATCTTTATTATTCTGTTTTGTCATCTGTCTGTTGTGTTGTTTATTTATTTGCTGACTATATAGGCTAGCCTGAGGGCATTTTTCAGCCAAAGCCATGCCTGAAAGAGCATGACATGTTATATGAGATGGAAAGAGCAACAGCAATAGCGGGGTGATACAGTGGCACAACAAATAATGTTGTTGCCTCAAAGCAAGGCCTGGTTTGATTCCCGGCTGGGGTGCCTTATGTGTGGAGTCTGCATTTCCTCCTTGTGCTTGCGTGGATTTCCTCTGGGTGCTCTAGTTTTCTTCCATATTCCAAAGGCATGCAGTAGGTGAATTGGACACTCTAAATTGGCCATAGGTGTGAGAGTGTGTTTGGTATGGAAGAATAGCTGTGGTGGGGCTAGCCAGCCAGCGGTGTGAACTTTGGCTCTAGATGATTGTCACTGTTGATGTGACACCTTGACCCCACATGCAAAAATGGGAAAAGGTGGTGCAGATGCATGGGTATATAGTCGGGGTAATTAAAGCATCATAATATACTGTACATAACTTTAATGGGGTTCACTATGAATAATTGCATCTTATTTAATCCACATGCAATTATTTGAAACCAAAACACTTATAACCTTGGGAAGTTGCCCATCAAAACAGCAACCAGTAAAGTTACAAAACCCCAAAAATGTTTTGCAGAGGAAGCCCCCTTCCCGCAGCTCCCAATATGACAAGCACCCCAGAACCTTATCTATGTCTATGTCTATATCTATATCTATAGCTATCTATATCTATATCTATATCTATATCTACATATTTGTATCTATTTCTACAGCTAAATAGATAAGAGGAAGTGATGAAAATGCAACACCCATTTCTTCCATTTCTCAAAGTCTGGTTGCCATAAGAAGATGCTGGCAATCTTTTAGATCCAACATTCTGAGCGTTGATCAGCTGTCTGGTGTCAATTAATACAGCTTCCTTTTAGAGTTATACAGATAAGACCAGACAAGCATGCAGCAAGAGTCATGTAACACATTTAACTTTGATCAATATTCTAGGTAAACAACATTTAAATTGATTCAAAAGCTGAAAAGACATGACATGGCATCTTATGTTGCATATTCTGTTGCTGACAGAGAAAAGGACAGGAGGAAAGATATTCATGTTATTCCCCTTTGCTGTACTATGCCGTTGATGGTTAAAAACTTAAACTCAGTGGAGCTGACACTTTATTAATAAGTATCTAACACCACCTATGCTATCTGTAAAAGTAATCTACAGCAAAGTACATTTTCTGCCTTAGGCAAATTTTTTGTGCAATCTTCAAGGAGTGACAGTCTGCTAAACAGGTTCAGCTTGTTGGGCTTGGAGGGGTTTCTATGGCAGTATTTGTCTCTAGTGGAGGGGCAGAATGCCACAAATGTATTTATTTTATTTGTAATATCCTGGATCCATGGAACAGGTGGAGAACATCTATGACTACACCCCTAACTTCTACTTTATCCTTTGTGGCTTATGTCAGTTTTAGCAAAGTTGAGCTCAGTAGAATTTTATGAAACTCCTTATGAGTGTATTCCTTAGTTAAGATATACACAATCTGTCAATAAAGTCTGTGGCATCATGTTACATACAGAAATGCTAAGCAAAGTAGTATCAAATTTAAGAATCATTACAAGAGCAAAACTGTTACTTCATATATGGTTGTCAGAGCAGTTAATCAGAGAAATGTATGCAGAAACTCCAAATTAAACAAGGCTGAATGCAGTGAAAAGGTAAGGCAAAAGCATAAAAGTATATAAGAAATGGAAGCTTTGACAGTAAAGACAGCTTGACTCATTTAGTTTGCTATTTCCATTAGTTCTAACCAATATAAGAATTGTCACTTTATGTGATCTGAATCCTTCATATCTGTCTTAAGTTTTTGACAGTTTTCCTCTTCACGAAGGCTGTTGTGACCATCCACCACCCTTTTCATAAAAATGTCCTCATATATCACTCTTAAGCCTGCCACCTTGCTGCTTCCAGCGTATACCTAATACATTTTTTTTGAGCAGCCACACTTGGACTATGTGTTTCTGTGTACCTAGACAGATGATTTAGCTGAGCAACTACAAAACCTAGAAATTCTGCTTTTGAGATTAGTTTATTCAGTTTATGTACAAATACTACCAGGTTCAATCCATGCAAAGTGCGTAACTTGGATCAATATTCTAAGTAAACAAAATTTAAATTGATTCAAATGAGTTAATTCTGGGCACATTGTGGGTGCTGCGAACATGAGTACTCGTTCAGCTATCATATCAGTGGGTAAATATGTAGATAACAATCTGCACTTGTTAATGGAAAATGTTCTTAACAGTTTATTTTACTGAAGTGAAATTCATCAACACTCACATTGCCATGAAAAGTAAAGTTCTTGAAAGAAGGCTATTTCTGTGAATTACCAAAACTCACTGTTTTCTATGGAGGGACAAAGTTCCCCTAACATCACCATTATCCATACAGAAGGACTGCAATCCCTGCTTCTCATGTACACAGTTTATATAATGAACTCAAAGGGTGTTACATCTTGGGAGGGGGGAGGGCATTTCATCCATTACATCTCTAACTTACTGATCTATAAGCACTGGACAGCAGATGATTATCTCTACTGAATGTGCTTACACGTACACACACACACACACACACACACACACACACACACACACACACACACACACACACACACACACAGGAGAAGCCTGCTTTTCCACTCATTTTTTCCACTTGTTCGTGAAAGCAGGATCATAGGTTCATACAGTAGGTACTTAGCTGGTTGTTGATCTGTGAGGATCTTAAAAAGTATAACCTTTCATTCTCATGGTAATTTTTAGCGCTTTTTTGTGTACAAATAACCCAGAGATGGACAGAAAAGGTATATCCTGGGACATTTACTTAATTTATATTTATTTATTTATTTATTTATTTGACAATTGTTTACCAAGAAAACATGACTGGAATGATATCCCATTTTCAGCGGAGGCCTGGGTAGAAAAATTCCACATTGAAATAATATGATTACAGTTAAGTAAAGTTATTACTAAACCATGAGAGACATGGATTATAAAATGAGGACAAATTTGCCATTTCCCATTCATTTATCTAAATTATATCTGCATAGAGTATGCAATGTGCTTTGCTTTATGTGGAATGGAAGACATTTCCATACAAGTTGTGTTGTCCGTGATATATGATATATACTCTTTCCTCCAACATGCCCTATTTATGTTACAAAATAGATTCAAATCCCTTGAGTGGGTGTCTGGACTTGTGACTGTGTACTAGGTCTGATAGGATGGGGACTGTTAAGCCTCTATATGGGCTGCAGAGGTCACCTCTTAGAAGTCTGTAAGATACCAAAAAGAGGGACAAGGATTTGAGATGGGTCTGCATAGATTTTATGGTGTAGGCCCTTCTTATTTTATTGAGGAGGCATTGTGGTTGTTCACCTCTGACAAGTGTTTGGACAGACACATACTGAACGGGGCATTATTTTCAATGATTGGCCTGATGAGAGCTGAGTACAGTGGAATTATTACATCCCGGGACCTGGATGCCATACCCTTAGAAATGGGCTGTGCAATGTAAAAGGATTTTCTTACAGTTGTGGATACATGGTGGTAAAAAGACAGTTTGTATCAACACAGGTTCTCAGAACCCTGACTACGGGCTCATCTTTCAGGGGTGTGCTGCCTATGTGACAGTTACAAGGGTGGTCATGCTTGCCAAAGGATACTTTTATACATTTCTTGGCATTTAGTTTTAGCCAATGGTTTTGACACCAGTTATTTGTTTGGGAATGGACCTCTTGGAGGATTTTGGTGTCATCTTGGAGTTTATGATAGCACTGAGTTTGCAGTCACCTGCAAACTTGGTCAGCCATCAAACCCTAGCACTTGCTTTGACCACTAAAGAGTAAATGCAAACAGGCATAACCCAAGGACTGAACTGTGGGGTGCACCACTAAGGACAGCACTTTTGGAAGAGGAAGAGCCACCTGCCCTGATTTCCTGGAGTCTATTTGTGAGGCAATTTGCTATCCAGTGGACTACAATGGGATTTGCATTTAGCTGGGTGAGTTTTTCTTTGATACCAGAATATGGAATGGTGTTGAACACCTTCACAAGCTGTAGATATGCATTGTGTACTGATTTGTCCTTGTCCATTGCAACAGTAGCCTTCTCAAATAAGTCATCCATATTAAGTAGGCAGGATCTGACTTTGGTGGATCAGAACTGGCTTGGGCTGAGAGTTTGTAGGTTCCATGGCCTTGAAGATGAAGTTGGTCAGGCCTATGTGTCTATAATTACTTGGTTCCATTGATGCCCCACCCTTGTGTGAGGGGATGCCTGTTGTCATCATATGTCCTCCATACATTCAGTACCATGTCTATTTGGAGGCTGATATAGAATAGCCTGTTTATGGGGTCTGAAAATCCCTGTTTCTGGGTGGCCAGTAGGCAACTTGATATATTATCCTTCCCCATAGAAGTAGCATTCCTGGATTTGGATAGTGCCTTTAGGACTTAATCTTGGGAGACTGGGGGTATAGTTGTGGGCATGTGATTTGGGAATATAGGAAAGGAGGGGATAGGGGATTTGAGCTATATTTGTCTGTCAGTAGATTTGCTATGTCCTCATGGTTCAAATGTGATAGTATTAACTATAGCTGTATGCAGTGTTTGGCATTGTTTCTGGGGTTTCTAACACAGTTAAAGTCTTTGAAGCTATTTTTATCTTATAAATGGCTTTGGTTGATTTGATCAGGGTCCGTAATTCCTTGTTAAGTTTAGCAAGAGTGTCTTTGGCATCTTGAGAGTTAGGTTTATTTTTCTGAGCAATGATTTGTTTTCCTTTATTATAGATTCTGTTTATTTTTGGGTACTGCAATAGGGGTTTATTTTTAAATCTGGCATTGTATTAACTTCAGTGGGGGACAGTTGCATTTATACAGCCATTCACATGTGCATAGAACAGGACAGTAATGGATTCTGCTAAAGCAGTTCCTCAAGTTGGAAATGGATTTTGAATTTAGTCAGGTTATCACTCTGTTTTGCTAGATTAGCCTTATCATAATCTCTGAATACTGTGGTATTAGAAGATGTTTCAAATTCAGTTTTATGGTAAATATGACTGATTTGTGGTCTGATTTGTGGGGAGTAAAGCAGCCCCATATTGGTATGGACCAAATCCAGGATATTATCACCCCTGTAGAGGTGCATACTAACTAGTCCAAAGAGTTTTTGTTGATGAAGTCCAGAAATGTCTCAGCATACAAGTTTGAGGGTGTATAAATCTCCCAGTCGATGCTGGCATAGTTGAAGTCTCCCAGGAGAATGGTGTTTTGCTTAATGCACAGGGACTCCATCCTACATAGGTAGGAGGTATGGGCTTAGAGAGGCATACTCGGGAACCTAAAATTAGCTACAATATGTTAAGCAAGCAATAATGCCCAACAGAGTGTTGTTCCTGTGTAATTAATGCCCACCCAGGGGTGTTATGAGGCCCAACACTGCAGGCAGATGCCCTCTACACCCCATGGAAGGGCATCATTTACACAGTCACACACATCTTGGAGGACATTACTGTGCTTAGAGAATGGTCTGTGCATAAAATTGTGATATTTTACTTTCTTATTTTGATGTTTTACTTTCTTATTTATTCATTTATCTTTTTATTACTATATTTTTTATATATATTTTTGATGTAAAATAGCTGCTTCGCCTAATGTTTCAAACTTGCTGTAGTATATGTAAATGGTGTTGGAGAAAGTATTTTACATCCAAAATATAACATTAAAAAAAATCCCAATATTTACTTTATTTTTTTGGTCCTTTATTCCTAGAATCTGCAGTTTGTTGCCAGTCATTGAGGATTGAGGTCACTAAATAATGACATACATTTGTGTTTTAGACTATATTTCATTCAGAAAATTCATGCTAACAGAAACCCTATTATTTAAGCAAGTTTATAATTTTGTAAGACCAATATTTAAAATCTGTTCCTATTGTTCAGCCTTTTTTCCCCCCTTATTTTAGACTTTTTAACCAAATTTCTTGAGCTACCCAGAGATTGCCCATGCTCAGGAATAGACTTCCCATACATGTCAAGCAGAGCACCTTGCTGTCCCTCTTCAAGAGTAATCTTGATGAGTGGATGGGTAATAGAAAGTTCACCCTGGGGATCACTCCAGTGGCTCTACTTGATAAAGGCACTGTGAACTGATGTCAGGGTGGCACAACGCCAGGGCACTTCTATAGGCTAGGCTTGTAAAGGCTCCAGGGACATTAGCCTAGTACACACCTATGAACCTATAAAAGGTCAAGAGGTACGCAAATATCTTTACTGCTGCTAGTGGTCAATCGATCTCACACTTTCACACACACACACACACACACACACACACACACACACACACACACACACACACACACACACACACAGACTTGTGCTTCAGAAAAATACATGCTGAAACAAACTATTACTCAAGTAACTTTGTGATTTTATAACAGCAATATTTAAAATATGTTTCTGTTTTGAGCCTTTGTCCCCTCTTTACTTTAGGCTTTATCCAGATATCTTACACAAACCTCTTAACTGCTGCTGCCAGTGCTTTTTACTCTTCACACTCTCTCTCTCTCTCTCACACACACACACACACACACACACACACACACACACACACACACACGCTTACGCTTTCATGCACGCAACCACACATACACACACACTTTTTTGTTTCATTAATTTATTACACTCACTAAACAGCAAAAGTGCTGTTTAGAGAGTGTAAAATAATAGCTCAATCGATCTCACTGATCAGGTGAGCTTACACTCTCATAATTATTTATTTTATACTCTATAAACAGCAAACGTGCTGCTTAGCAAGCATTAAATAATGGAGACAGTAAAGTTACTTTCAGTTCAAGCTCCACGGCAGTTTAATAAGCTGCCATGAAGTAGCGGACTCATTTTTCAGAGGGCATTACCTATAGATTAGCACCCTGCTGGAGAGTGTTGCTTTTCCAGTCAGGGTGCCGATCTACAGGTCGCCATTTTCTAATGGATTTTGTTGATACAAAGTTGGATTTGGAGGAGTTCCAGGTCATTAGCTTTTCTAACAGGTCTGGAGGTGAAGTGATATTTTAAGAATATGGAGACACCACTGCCTTTAGTGCCGTTGTCTAGTGAGGTGGGACTGAACATGTGGTAAGGACTGAAACCTTGCACTGATGGAGTGCTCTCACCGATCTTAAACCTGCATTGCTGGAGTACTTTCATTGGTCTTAAACCCTGCACTGATGGAGTGCTCTCACTGATCTTAAACCTGCATTGCTGGAGCACTTTCATTGGTCTTAAACCCTGCACTGATGGAGTGTTCTCACTGATTTTAAACCTGCATTGCTGGAGTACTTTCATTGGTCTTAAACCCTGCACTGATGGAGTGCTCTCACTGATCTTAAACCTGCATTGCTGGAGTACTTTCATTGGTCTTAAACCCTGCACTGATGGAGTGCTCTCACTGATCTTAAACCTGCATTGCTGGAGCACTTTCATTGGTCTTAAACCCTGCACTGATGGAGTGTTCTCACTGATTTTAAACCTGCATTGCTGGAGTACTTTCATTGGTCTTAAACCCTGCACTGATGGAGTGCTCTCACTGATCTTAAACCTGCATTGCTGGAGTACTTTCATTGATGTTCATCGTGCATACAGCTGCAGTCATAACAGATGGGTTTTCCTGCCGTCAGGCGGGTCCTCGGTCGGCCGAATTCCAAAGTCTAGGTCCGGCGTCGGATGTCGTCGCTTCTTCCCTGACGTCAGTGTGACAGGGGTATAAAAGAACCAGCCGACGCCATTTTCTCCAGTCTTTCTTGCCGCGCGGTGCCCGAAGCAGAAGCAGTTCGCAAGTGCCGGTCAGCCAGCTCCTGAGATTACGAATATTTTTCAACCGAAGTCTTCTTGAAAGCTAAGTACCCCGTTGGGGAAACTTTTCTTGCCTCAGACCGATGTCAGACAAAGTTAATAATTGCATTTCATGTGGGAAGCAAATACCGCATAAGGATTTTCATTCCCTCTGCATTTCTTGCTTAGGCCCAGACCACGACGTCTCGGCCTGTCGTTTTTGTGCTACATTCAACAGACGCACTATTAAGCGTCGGGCGGAGTTCGCCCAACACTATTTTGGCAAAAAAGTTTAATTACATTATGTCGTCGGATACTCCGACTCCAGTTTTGAGTAAAAGATGTAAAGATAAGGACCGACATACGAGGTCCGTGACTTCTACCGACACCACGCCAAAGCCGACTACAGGTGGTCCAGTTCTCAGCAAGGCGCCTACCTTGATTACCTTGGCCTACCTGACTACCGATGACACTTCATTGGCGGTGTCTTCTGTGCCCGAGGTCGCAGGCTCTTCGGCCCACACCCCGACTACAGATACCGAAGCCACTCTTAGCGGTGAAACTCAGAGTTTAGACAGGCCTGCCACCTCTCAAGGTGTCTTCAGGCCTTCCTCTTCTTTTTCCATCAAGGCTTTCACTAAGTCTAAAGCAGCCATGCATACTAAAAGACAAGCTCCACAGGGCCCCTCTCAAGGCCCCATGCCTAAAAAGCAGATGCTCAAAATGGCTGAGGATTTGATTACTGTTATCAGGGGTTCTCAACCCCCCACCCCCCGGTCAAAAGGCCCAGAGTGGAGGAAGAATCCCCTTCCTCGGACCAGGCCTCCATTATTTCAGAACATTCTAAAGACCAGGAACATTCATACTCCCCTTTTGAAGATTCTGATGCAGAGGAGTCCATTCCCTCTGTCTCCCCCCCGAGGATTACTCTTTTGGGGAAACCTTACATACCTTGAGGGAACACTTCCACTGGGAAGGCCAAGAGTACTCAGACTCCAAGAAAAGGCTTAGGGATTTCCTCTTGCTCCCTCAGCACAGGCCTCTGGCTATACCTCCTGTCTTAGACATACTAGGTGATGTGTATTCGGAGGCCTGCCTTAACCCAGATTCTTTACCTCCAGCTCCAGCAAGCCTGACAGGTATTACCAGGTTCCTGATTCACACCAATTCCTATACAAAAGCCATGCGGCTGACCCAGAAACTATTTCACAGGATCCCAAGGGAATTAAGGCCTCCACTGCTAAAAATCCATTACCTTCAGAGAGAGATTCCGGAGCTTTAGAAAGGTGGGGGGAAAAGGTATACACCTCGGCCACCTTAACCATGAGGGCATTAAACTGTCAGTTCCATATGTTAAAGTACCAACAGTTTCTGTTATCACAGTTGAAAAGCAAAATGTCACAACCTGAACAACCAGACTTGAAGGAGTTGCAGGATTTGTTACATAGTGCAGAACAAGTGGGTAAACATACCTTGCAATGTGGTTTTGATGCTTTAGAGGCCACATGTAGAGCTGCTGTTACAGGATCAGTCATACGTAGACATGCTTGGCTCAAAGAGCAAACCTTACCAGATCATGTCAAAGCTAAATTACTAGATGCACCTCTGCAAAAAGTTGTATTGTTTGGTGTTAAAGCTGAGGAGGTATTAAAGAAAATGGAGGAAAAGGCAAAATCAATGCAAACAGTGAAAGATTTCCTACAGGTACAACCTCCATGTTCCAGTAGAAATTGGCCTTCAAAAAATTGGTTCTTTCCCGCCACGGACAGACCCCAAAGAGGTAGATACAGGCGCCCTAGGGGTAGAGGGCAATCTCAAGGATCGTTTATAGGCAGACAATGGCAAGCACCTACACAAAGAGGTGGTGAGGATAGTTCACAACTATTCAGAAAGCAGAACCAATGACTTTCCCCTTTGCATGCCAAGCAAGGCTCAAATGGCAGCACCCTTAGGCGGAAAACTGGCATTATTTTTGAAAAATTGGCATAGTGTCACAAAAGACAAATGGACCCTGGACATTATAGACAGAGGCTACAGATTCCACTTTCACACCCTTCCAAAAATGAGAGGCATGCCAAACCTGCCACACAATCAAAGGGCAGAGGCACAAAAACAAATTCCATATCTCATGGACATGAAAGCTATTCAAGAGGTACCTGCACAAGAACAGGGTCAAGGTTTTTATTCCAGACTATTCCTGGTACCAAGGAAGGGCAAAGATTGGAGACCAATTTTGGACCTATCCATCCTAAACACATTTTTACTCGTGCCAAAATTCAAGATGCTCACATTACAGCAGCTACTTCCCATGCTGGGCAAGGAGTCTTGGCTGGTAACATTGGACCTCAAAGAGGCATACCTGCATGTCCCAATCAGACAAGATTGCAGAAGATACCTCAGATTTCTTGCAGGTTCAACACATTATCAATTCTCTGCATTGCCCTTTGGCTTATCTACTGCACCCAGAGTGTTCACGAAATGCCTGGCATCAGTAATTGCCTACTGCAGACTTCAAGGGATACAAATATACCCATATTTGGACGACTGCCTGATCCAAGCGGACAGCAAGCACATACTTCTGAAACATCTGGCGTTTGTAATAATGTTGAATTCTCTGGGATACACAGTCAGCATAAAGAAATCAAGGTTAATACCCTCTCAAACAATAATTTTCCTGGGTGCCATCTTGGATACAAACACCCAGATGGCCTACCTCATGCCAGAGAAACAAGGGCAACTAACTCAATACTTCAGAAAACTGGCAACTTTCACCAGGCTGACTGCAAGGAAAATCCTGCAGGCTCTAGGATTCATGGCATCTTGCATCCTACTAATCCCATGTGCAAAGCTGCATATGACGAAACTTCAATGGTACCTAAAAAACCTATGGTCTCAACACAGCCACAGTTTGGAAAGAATAATACCACTGATTCCATGTCTTCAAAAGGAATTCCTGTGGTGGGCTCAAGCATGCCAAAGAAACACAGGTCTTCCATTTTGCAAGCCTCAAGCAAATCAGGTCATCACAGCAGATGCCTCGGACTATGCCTGGGGGGCGCACATGACAGATCGGTGCATTCAGGGCAAATGGTCCCAAAAAGAAAAGCACCTACACATCAATCAAAAGGAAATGCTGGCAGTAATAAATGCTATTATAGCATCCAGGCCAGCTATTGATAAGGACAGACAACACCACAGTAATGTGGTACATAAACAAACAGGGAGGAACCCATTCATACCCCCTATGCAGGCTAGCCATGTCTCTTTGGAACATGGCTCTGGAATTACAAATCGAACTTCAAGCACAGTACCTGCCAGGCAAGGAAAACACGCTGGCAGACAACCTAAGCAGAAATATGACAGATCCACACGAATGGAAGTTGCATCCTCAAGTTTTTACAAAGATAATTCAAGCATGGGGAAGGCCAGACATAGATCTCTTTGCTTCCCACAGAAATCACCAATTGGCAAAATTCTGCTCAAGGACCTTTCATCCACAGGCCTGGAAAGTGGACGCACTCTCTTTCAGTTGGACAACAATGACAGTTTATGCCTTTCTACCTCTTCCTCTGCTGCCCAAAGTTCTATTAAAAACCAGAGCAGACAGACCAAAGATGATTCTCATTGCTCCAGACTGGCCAAGACAACACTGGTACCCACTCCTGAGGAGCCTGACGCATTCCCCACCATGGATCCTGCCTCTAATGCCTCTTCTACTGACTCAGCACAACTTCAAAACTCTTCACAGTCAGCTGAAAACACTCTATCTAGCCGCATGGAAGATTCCTTAAAATCACAACAGACCCTACTCTCCAAGGAGGTGCAGGATGTCATTTTGGAGGCCAGAAGACCTTCTACTAGAAAAGCCTACTCCGCAAAATGGGAACGGTTTTGTGCCTGGAATGAGAAAAAGGGTCAGAATCCTGGAATACTGAATTTACCTCAAATATAACAGTACCTAGCTGAGATGCTAAGCAGTGGACTTTCATTCTCCTCCATCAAAATCCATGCCTCAGCCATTTCTGCAGAATACAACACTGATCCTCCTTTATTCTCTCACCCCCTCTTAAGACAGTTCCTCAGAGGGGCTAAGAATATAAAACCCCCAAGGAAACAACCAGTACCTGCTTGGGACCTCAATTTCATTCTAGAAAAACTGACCTTACCTCCTTTTGAGCCAGCTGCTTCAACAGAACTGCAATATTTGTCCTGGAAAACAGCCTTCCTGCTGGCTATCACCTCAGCTCACAGGGTTTCGCAACTACAAGTCCTCATGGCTGTGCAGCCTTTCATCATTTTCCATCAGGACGGAGTTTCCTTACAAACCAATCCTTCCTTTATGCCAAAGGTAGTATCCAGGGTAGCCTTGAATCAGGCTATCCACTTACCTACCTTTTACCCTAATCCTCAAAACAAAGGGGAGAGACTACTACATTCCTTGGACATTCACAGACAGCTACGTTATTATTTGGACAGAACAAAGCCTTTCAGAAAATCAGAGCAACTCTTTGTGTCCTATGCTACAGGAGCTCAAGGGAAGCCCATTTCCAAACAGACAATCTCAAAATGGATAGCCCACTGCATACGCTTTTGTTACTCTTTTCATGGTAAAACTGTACCTGCAGGCATCAGATCTCACTCCACAAGGGCCACAGCTACCTCTGCAGCTTTCCTCAGGGGGGTTCCTACCAAAGATATTTTGGAAGCTGCCACTTGGAGTTCTGTACATACTTTCTCCAAGCACTATCACCTACCATTATACTCCAAATCTAGGGCAGGCTTTGCCACTGCAGTCCTGCAGGGCATCCTGGCTCCTCCTAGTTACACCTAGTGCCTACCACCCCTTTTTTAGCTTTGGGATTCTAACCATCTGTTATGACTGCAGCTGTATGCACGATGAACATAGTACAGTTTTGTACCTACCATAAATGTAGATGTTCGAGTGCTAATACAGCTGCAGTCCAGGTTTCCCTCCCTCCTTCCCCTCTTGGGACAGGCCTAATGGCTAACACCTCCTCATACAACCTGATTGGGGTATTCTTTTATGGTGTATTTGCTTGCAACTACTGTTTTTTGATTATATTGCATTGCATTATTACATAAATTTATGTATTGCCTTCCTTCTGGGGGCACCTGACATCTGGGGCAAGAAAAACTGAAGAAAATGGCATTGGCTGGTTCTTTTATACCCCTCTTGCACTGACATCAGGGAAGAAACGACGACATCCGACGCCGGACCTAGACTTTGGAATTCAGCCGACCGAGGACCCGCCTGATGGCAGGAAAACCCATCTGTTATGACTGCAGCTTTATTAGCACTCGAACATCTACATTTATGGTAGGTACAAAACTGTACTTTCTTAAACCTTGCACTAATAGAGTGCTCTCACTGGTCTTGAACCAGGTCTCGGTGATGAAGATTTCGCAGGATAAGGAGCACTTGTAAGGAGTGGAGTTTTTTTTTTAAGGCTCCTAGCATTGAACAGCAATATGTTTATGTTATCTGGATTCTGTTTTATTATGTTATAAGCTTTAGAAAATTGATTTTGCATTATTATCTTGCTTGGTTGCCTGCTTACTTACTTACCCTTTAGTTTTGCTGCTAGGACAACCCCAAGTTCATTTTTAAATCTGTAATGCATACTCTTTTTCCTGGGTTTAGTTTCTTGTGTGTTCTTCTGCATTTCTTTATGGTGATGGACTTATACCTGACATATTTCTGACTTTTTCACCAACCTTGCAAAGTCCCTATTCATCCCTTCCTTCCTGCCTTAGTTGCATTTCAGCCCTGGAGCAGATATTTGTGCCTTCTGAAAGCTTTAGTTTTGTTGAAGGTGAAACTAGCTCTTAATTTGGCTATGCATTGAAAAACTCAAAAAGGAGCAATGTCACAGAAGGTCAAACTCAGCACATAAAGGGAATGGATTGCTGCCTAGTTTAATCCATGATAAAACGTCACCATTGCAGTAGATCTGGATGTCATTAACAGCATGTTACAGGTCAAGTTTTGTCACCTCATGCAACTTATATGGCTGTCCAGTGTGGATTATTAAGGCTCATGAGCTGTTAATAGACAAGTCCATCTTTTTGGATTTGATTTCCTTAGTTTTAAACATTTGTCTGTTATGGAACTCAGAATAAGTTAGTTAATCAGACAGTGCTGAGAGGACTTTACCCAGCTGGCAAACCTTGTTAACAAAGTACATAAATAAAAAAGTATAGATCTTAAGATGAGTGTTGTTTATGAAGCAGAGATGGAGCTTATTATTCATAGCACAACGTTAGACTTTTTGTAGCTGAAAGCCCAAACCTTAATTATTAGCAGCAAAGACAGCTTTGTGCACTGATGCAAACAGGTGAGTTAAGTCAATTTGGAACTCAGTGTTTAAAAGTTAAATGCAACTTCTCTGAACATCTGGAAATAATTGCTCCCTATTACCATCTATTAGATTGAGTAGTTTATCTGAGAATGAATGAATGAATGAATGAATGAAGGAATGAACATGTCAAACGGCATAATCCAGTGTCATCAAGAAATGTGACAGGCAGATTCTTGTAATCATGGAGAATTACTCTGAACCTTAAAGTAGCCTTAAAGTCATGTATGCCCCAGCAAATACATTGTAAGGCAGCTGCCTTACACAGTACATGAAGTATAGAAGTCTGCAGTTTTAAAGACACTTTTATTTCTTTGATTGTTGGTATTTGTTAATGGAGTAGGTAAGCTGGTCCAAAGATCCTTTTCAGTCATGACTATGGTCAATACACATAAAGAAATTATAGATGATTATGTCTGTGTACAGATTCATAAAGCAGACAGTGTGTTTTGCATTACAGAACATAGATTGCATGCTACACTTCCATCTGCTTACCAGGAGGAACACCATAAATGTGAAGTCTTGTGGTCACTTATGGAGTTATGGTCAACTGGTGCACCACTTTACAGCATGTGCATGCTAGGCTTTTTGCTGTGTGTCATACACCTACACTTCTGCACGTGTCATCAATGCAACAAGTCATGCCACCATCCCCCTCCAGGGATGGGTGAGCCAATGTAAGTCACTCAGTTACATCCTTCCCTACCCCGCCCCCAAAGCACCAGTAGCTGTTTTCAAACTTGGGCCATTTGAGAAGTAGTCAGGGCTATGTCCATCTGTGCCACAGGGCTTAGAATCCCTCTGTCTTACTGTTAAATTGGGTTGGGGTCAGTGAATCAAAGTGCCATCTTGGCTGTATAACAAGTACTTGTATGCAGCTGAATTTTGCAAACTGATGGGTGTTTTATTTCTTGTTAACCGTTGTGGTTTTGAAAAATCAGTTGCATACATCTCCCATGTATATAATTCCCAAACAAATAAACTACAATAAAGTCAGAATATATATTTCTATAACCATTAAAGTCAGTAAATGGAGAGCTGGTACTTTAAAGTCTTTGATTAATGCAAAATGCGAAGCAGTCATCCCGTTTCTTCTGTAATGTCCATGCTATTACATCTCATTTCCAAGCACATCTACACTTTCCACACACATTCTCATGCATAAAGGGGTCTTTCTCATACATGATAGTATACTGCACATGGTATTATATCACAATTGTCATTTCATGGTACAATATTCACTCTTTATTCTCAACAAGATGAACACATAAATGAGCAGACACTAGAACAAAGAGTTTAAGCAGTAATGCAGTGTCAGTGATATTTATTTATTTTTATTTATTTTATTTTACATTTGTTAACCGGGCTAGTCCAACTGGATGCATGTCCATTTTCAGTGGAGGCCCGAGGAGAAAAGCTCCGCTATCTATTACATGATAACACAAGTAAATACAAAATACGTAAGGCATTTACAGTACAATACACAAGGCATTTAAACCACAATAAGAGGATATAGAGAAAAAGGTGATAGGGAGATACAGATATTACTAGAGTACTGATAAGCATAGTGTGAGACAGAGAAGTTAAATAGTTTAAAAGTTAGCTAAAGAGTTTAGAGACAAGTATAGTTTATAGATAAGAGAGTAATTTCTCAGTAGGAGTGAAAAGATAAAAAAAAAAAAATAGAGATGGGGGAAGATGAAAAGGATACTGGAGATGGGAGGGGGTTAAGATCAGCTGGGGTTATTGCAGGAGCATAGCCAGTGGTTGGTTAGAAAGTGTTTCAGTTTAGTTTTAAATAGTGTTAGGGAAGTTTGGGCTGTTATATCTGGAGGAAGTTGATTCCAAATTTTGCCAACTGAGTTGGAAAATAAAGAGTCACCTGCTGTGTTTTTTGATCGATGAGTTTGAATCAGTAGTTTATTGGAAGAGTGAAGGTTTTTTAGGTTGTTATAGGGTTTTATAAGGGTAGAGAGCATTGGTGTATTTTCTGGGTGGTAAAGGGCTTTATGGGCAATTGTAAGCTGATAATATTGAATTAGGTGGGGTAACTCTAGCCACCCTAGGTTACGAAGGTTCAGGCAGTGGTGTGTTCTATATGGTGAGGCAGTGGCAAATCTGGCAATGTTGTTGTAGGCTGCAGTAAGCTTGTTGATGTTATGTTTAAAAAGGTTAGTATATATAAGGGAAGCATATAGTAGAGTAGAGGTAAGATGGGTTCTAGTTATGGTAGTTCTTGCTTCAGGAGTTAAGTAAGATTTGATTCTGTAGAGGGAACCTAATTTTCTATTCATTGCTTTTATGATGGAGTTAATATGGAAGTCAAATTTAAGTAGGTTGTCAATAGTTATGCCTAAAAGTTTGGTAGTTTGGTCTGGAGAGATAAGGGTGCCATTATTTGAAGAAAGTGTGAAGTTAATAGAGGGAGAGAGGTGTGTAGGTAGAAAGAGGAGAAGTTTAGTTTTCTTAGGGTTTAAGAGAAGACAGTGATTGGAGAACCATTGCTCTATGGTGGTAAAAGTTTTTTGGGTAATGGAGTGGAGGTCAGTTTGGTTGGTGGCAGAGCAAATGATGGTGGTATCATCAGCGTACTGAATACAAGTAGTTAGAGGAGTGGCAAGATGCAGATCATTAATAAAGATGGAAAATAAAAGAGGACCTAAGATGGAGCCCTGGGGGACTCCTAAAGTGGTGGGGAGAAGTTCTGAAAGATTGTTGTTCCATAACACGGCTTGTTTCCGATTATGAAGGTATGAAGTAAACCAGCTTAAGGCAAAGTTATTGAGTGAGAGAGATTTTAAATGATGTAAGAGTAGTTGGTGGTTCACCATGTCAAAGGCTTTTGACAGGTCTACAAAAAATGCTGATGTAAGAAGATTGTTATTGCGGTTTTTATTAATGGAGTCGATAAAGGATACTAAGGCTGAGGTGGTGCTATGGCAGGGACGAAAGCCATGTTGGCAGTTTGCGAGGAGATTGTTGGATAGGAGGTGATTAAGTAACTGTTTGTGAATGCATTTCTCCATTATTTTTGCAATAGGAGATAGTAGCGCTATGGGGCGGTAGTTAGAATACTCAAATGATTCACCTCCTTTGAAGAGAGGGATGATGTGGGAGATTTTCCAGAGTGAAGGTATAGTTCTTTCTCTAATGGTTCTGTTGATTAGAATGGAGATAGGGTAAGCAATAGCATTAGCACTTAACTGAAGATATTCAGCTGGCAATTTGTCTGCTGAGGGGGTGGAAGGTTTGAGTTTCTGAAGTAGATATCGACTATAGGAAGTAGGTATGGGTTTAAGTTGAAATGGTGGTGGTGTGCAGCTTGGGTTACCTAGTAGTGAGGGGTCTGGGCTTTGTTGGTTGGCTAGGTTAAGTATTGTAGAAGTAAAAAAGTTATTGAAAGCATTTGCTGTTTGTAAGGGAGAGTCTGGGCAGGAGCCTAGTGGACTAGGAGTTTCAACTTTGCCAGGGGATAGTAGTGAGTTAATAGATTTCCAGAATTTCTTTGGTTGTAGGTGGGAGGATTGCTGTAGTTGTGTGTAAAAGTTCTTTTTATCTTGTATGACAGCTAGTTTAGTCATATTTCTTTTTTGTTTGAAGCTAAGGTGATCAAAAGAGTCCTTAGTGGTTCGCCATTTAGTCCAGGCTTTATTCCTAGTAAGGATAAGTTGTTTAGTGTTGCTTGTAAGCCATTGAGCTGTCTTACTTTTCGTGCGTATAGAACGCATGGGGGCATGCCGATCAAGAATAGTAAGGAAGGTAGTATTAAAGTGGTTAACAGCGTCATCTATTGGGAGACTCTTTAGTGGTAACCAGGTAACTAGGCTAAGTTCATATAGAAACTGATGGAGGTCAAAATGTTTTTTGCTGCGAGATAAGCGAATTAGGGGAGGTGTTTCTAGATGTGTTTTGTGCCTTATAATGTATGTTAGTGAGTGGTCACTAAGGTCATCTGGGAGGGTTCCTGTTGAGTACTTTTGTGGGGGACTATTTGTCAAGATCCAGTCTAGTATGGTTTCTTTGTTATTGCTTTTATTTGTTCTAGTAGTTGAGTGAATGGTTTGATGGAATCCATATAGGTTGATAGGGGGTGATAGATTAGTTTGTTTGCAAACGTTCCAATCTATGTTAAAGTCACCTAGCAATATAGTTTCTTGAGGGAGATTAATCGAGAACCAGTTTAGTAGGTCTTCTAATATGGGGGGATTGTTGCCTGGGGGAAGATAAGTGCAGATAATGTTTATAGTTTTGTTTGTGTTGAGGGAGAGTTTGGAGATAAGAATTTCACCATGATTGCTGTGTGGTGGGGTATGAGTAGTTTTATTTACTTCTAGTCCAGTTTTGAAGAGTATAGCTACTCCTCCCCCTTTTTTATTAAGACAGTCTTGTCTAAGGATGTTATAGCCAGGGGGAATAATTTCATTATCTTTTATTGTGGGTTTAAGCCAGGTTTCAGTAAGACAGAGAATGTCAAATTGTTGGACTTCTAGTAGGGCATGTAGAGCAGTAACCTTGTTGCATATGCTACGGATGTTAAGATGAGCTATAGAGAGATATTTGGGAGGTTTGGTGTGTGGTGCAAACCTAGTTTTATTTTGTTGTGGATTAGGGGATAGTACAATGGTGTCTGGGCCTGGGTTGGGGTGTATGTCCCCATAAATTAATGACAATCTTTGTATAAGGTGAGTTAACTGTGAGTGCTTGAAGCAGTAGATATGTTTTGTAAGTATATGTATAAGGTATTTGATATTAAAGAGACAATGGTATTTGGGTTGAAGATATGAGTTGCTGTATATGGGACAGAGATGGGTTGTAAGTATAGTTGGGGGGAAGTTAGAGTGTGTTTTTGAGGGATGTTAAAAGTGGAATGTAAAGGTTGCTCATAATAGGTAATAAGATAGGTAGAGGAGAGAAAAGTTAAAAGAGTTAGTAGTAGGAGAGGAAGGTGAGTGTAGGTCATGCTGAGTTAAAATGAGTGTGTATAATAGATATGTGTTTGGTGTGGTAATAGGTGGATGAGGGAGGAGACTATTGTAGAGTGGGTGGAGAGAGGAAGTAATTATGGTTGGTTCAGGTTTTGGAGGGAGTGGTTATGTGGGTATAAATGTAGAGGTCCCAGGGGCTGGTGAGATTTGGGGGCAGGGAGGGGAGCGGAGTGAGCCCGCAGGGCGAACGGAGCGGGAAGAGCCAAAGGAGTAGAAAATTGCAGAGAAGAAATAATCAGTCGGGTAGAATAACAGTAGGTAAGGTTAAAGCAGGTAGAATAAATAGTTAGAAGTAACTAGGTATATTTTGAGCAGTTATGCAGTGGACAGGTTTCAGTAGGGGGTAGTTTGGCCAGGGGAAAGAAAAGTGTATAAAATAGTGGAAAGATCGTGGTAGAAGGCAGAAAAGTCAGAATAGGTTAGGAAAGAGCCAGAGAATGAAAGACAACAGGTAGAGGGGAGCCACGTAGTAGGCAAAGGTTTAGTAATGGGATAAAGAAAGGAATAAAAGTAAGAAAGACAAGAGCAGTATGGAGAGAGAAGAGATAAGAAAATCAGTGGTAGTAATGGCGGTATCTGAAAGAGGGTCTGGTCAGAAAGATGTAGTGGACTGGTGATGGCTGCTGATAGTTCAGGGCAGGTAGGTAGGCTAGGCACACAGGTAGAATGTCTAAGGTCAAACATATAGCTTCCACATACTTAGGCAGTCTTTCCTTTTGTTATAGGCAGATATCCCCGACTAATGTCTTGGAGGGGGGTACTGGATAAAGTTCAGGTTTTCCAAGGAGGGCAAGGATTCTTTTTAAGGTATAGCTGGGTCCCGATAGAGGGTAAAGAGTATCTGGTAAAGAGAGAGAGATAGTGAGGAGAGAACAAGAAGGTATATGTAAATATCACAAAAGTACAAATAAAATGGTTTACAAATGCTTCTAGAATAACATGACTTTCACAGGTGAAAAAAAAAGTTTGTATCTACACATTCCATTTAAATATGTTACACAGTTGGGAGCACTGTATTCAGTGTTACAGTCCAGTGTAGTATCGCTAAACGCTACTGTTGAGCGATGTTAAGAAAGCCAGGTAACTAGCATAGAACGCTAAAACAGACCCCTTTAAAGATTAAACACCACTGTTAAAATGCTGAGTACTATGTTAGCCTAAACATAACAAGTTCCCTGCTTTATAAAGGTGCAAATAAACTAGTGGTTAGGTCTGAGCCTATGTGTGCAGTAACGCTACTGAGGCATTAAACAAAGCGAGGCATCTCCGTAATGTAGTAGATTTAAAAAGGCACAAAAACTAGTGGGTAAGCCTGAGGCTATACATATATGCACCAACGCTATTGTAGCATTAAGCAATCTGTGGCATTTCTGTAATGCAGTAATAAACAATTATAAAGTAATAGTATTACTAATGTACTATGAGTAATAAGAGTTGTAATGCTAGTCCGGCAGGGAGGTATAGAGCGGGAAACCACTGATTAGCCTTTGGCAACTATCGTATATACATTGCATAAAGACAGTATTTAACAACCATAGAATAACCGTTGCATATAATGCAGTCTTATTTAAAAGTTCTATGAACCAATTTACGGGAAATCCACAATCGAAGATACAATCGATTTGCAGAGAGAATTAGCCTCAAAATGTGGTGTTTAACGTAATCATACACGGCAGCATATTAGTTCAATCATTACTGTACTTCTTATCTATTAAAAAGGCATGGGGAAGCAGAAACGCCGTCCCAGTATGACGCTGTAAACAGTATCGTGTCCTTTAAACAAGTGGCTTACAGTATATCCTTCATTTATAACCCATAAAACAATGCACAATACAAGAATAATTAGAAACAAAATCTTTTCATGTAGCTCACCCTAGTAATCCTACCCGCACATACAGGGAACGCACAGCAGCCAAGCCAGTGGTTAGGACTAAAGATGGCATCATGGTGTATGTGGTACAGCAGGTCTTTGTGACTTGCATGTAAGTGTCCCTTTATATTGGGACCCTCAAGTGACATAAGCAGGAAAAGTGCGGATATATTCCTAAGAGGACTGTTGGTGGGAGAGATCTTTTAATTAAATTATTACAGCAGTATGTGTAAATGATACCACTTTCAAAGAGGTAAGTCCCTAATGCCAGATTCTCTTCTTTACAGTAGTTGATTATATTGGAAAAGCATGGCATAACTATGCATTTTTTTCTGCATTGCATTTATCAGCATTTGGGGCATTGTAACAATGACTGATGTGTAGTATAAGTGAGCTGCGTGATTCTCTTTGGATTTTCAAATACCTTTTTTTTTAGCTTCCTGAATTTTACTATTAGTAGTTATGATTGTAGCATATGATGGGGTGCTTCACTCCTGAACTGACATGCTTCACATGAGTCAGGCCTCCTTTTGCATGATTTGGCAGTAGCTCAGGTAGATGTAAAGATCCCATGGCACTTATAAAAGTGAGAGTAAGGAGTTCTTTATTTATTTACATATGTACCATTAAAGACTTTCATATATTCCTAAGAGCACATAAGTTACTTACAATGACAAAATAATTCCATTTCTATACCCCCGCACTCTTTTTACCATAACTAAAATGGTACACTTAGCAGAGCTTAACTTCTGTATAGACCATAAGCATGCAAGTAAAATGTAATCTGTTTTCACTGTTGCTTGTTTATTCTGTGTATCATACAATTCATGCAGTATTGTGTCAATATTTACCCGAAGCAAATGTGTATTGCTACACATTCATCAAGTAACCCATGTAAATACTGCCTCAGGTTCCCCTTAAAAATAGGCCACAAGCTTAGTTGGACTAACCTGGTCAACAAACGTACATTCATGCATGCATACATACCCACATAAAATAATTTTTTGAATGTTTTAAGTATATACTACATTAAATGTATGAAAAAGGAAAATACTGAAAATTATTACAGTAATGCATATAGTACATTCTGTCGACCCTACTCCCCACAGATAGGTTCTTAGGTTCAAAGGTAGGTAGGTACTAGGCTATCTGCCCAAAGGTATTTATAAGCCTAGCCGGAATGTGCTGGCCTTTGCCACCCCCTTAGATTAGTTCCCTGTGCCTCTGTCCAGCAGAGCCACTGAAGTGATCCCTGGGGTAAACTTCCTGTTTCCCATCCACTTGTCAAGGTTTCTCTTGAAGAGTGTTAGTGAGGAACTCTGCTTAATGTAGATTGGAATCTTGTTCCAGAGCATGGGAAGTCTCTGGGACAGGAATCTATCCCTCCAGCACATCCTATTTATTGTTGTGGTGAGGTTTAGATCCCTAGAGCATGTGGCTCGAGGGGATATGGTTTTCTTTATGTGGAGCATGTCCATCAATTCTGGGTTGGACATGGCCTTGTATGTCAGGCAGAGATCACCTCTGAGAAGGTGGTATGCAACCGAGTACAGCTGGAGTTTCTTCAGTCGAGCTGCGTAGGGCATCTGTTTGAGGCCAGTGATCCTCTTGGTGAGTTACTTCTGTGGTCTTTCCAGTTGTTGCAGGTGTCTTGTAAGGTTCATCCCAAATGGGGCATTGCACTCTATGATGGGTCTGATGAGTGATGCGCAGAGGGGCACAATGGCCTGTTTTGATCTGGAAGCAAACCATTTTGTGATTAGGTGGGTCACATAGAAGGATTACTATCTACTTGAGTCCCCAGATCCCTTATTTCGTACTCCGTATTTAGGGGGCTACCACCTATGTGGTAATTTGTGGGTACTTTGTTTTTTCCAAAGGGGATGACAATGCACTTTTTTGCATTTAGCTTGAGGCCATGGTTTTGACACCAGGTATCTGTCTCAGTGAGACCCTTTTGGAGGATGTCTGTGTCACCGGAGAGTCAATTATAGCCCCTAGTCTGCAGTCATCTGCGAACTTGGTCAGCCATAGTCCTCCTGTGCTTGCCTGTACCTCTGAGAAGTATATGCTGAACAGGAGGGGTCCTAGGACTGAGCCCTGG
Organism: Protopterus annectens; assembly: GCF_019279795.1. NCBI lineage: Eukaryota > Metazoa > Chordata > Ceratodontiformes > Protopteridae > Protopterus > Protopterus annectens. The sequence goes on from NC_056743.1 coordinate 750,431,993, forward strand.
GGAACGCCACTTGTAACTGGTTTAGAGTCAGACCTAGCTCCCGCAACTCTTACTATGTGGGTTCTGTCCGTGAGCCAGTTGACAACTCATCTCATGATGTAGGGGTTTATGTTCAGGCTGGTGAGCTTTTCTATAATACCAGAATGGGGAATGGTGTTGAAGGCCTTTGTGAGGTCCAGGTAGGCTGTGTGGACCACCCGTCCCTTGTCTATAGCCTTGGTAACTGTCTCAAAGAAGTCCACCAGGTTTAGGAGGCATGATCTGCCCTTAACAAAGCCGAACTGGGTAGGGTCCAGTGTTTGGAAGTTCCCAATGTCTCTGTGAATGAGATCCACGATGATGTGCTCCATAGCCTTCCAGACCAAGCTAATCAGGCTTATGGGGCAATAGTTCCCAGGTTCTGTTGTGGCTCCACCTTTGTGGAGCAGAATAACAATTGCTGTGTGCCACTCTATGGGCATGTAGCCTGTTGAGAGGCTGAGTTTGAACATTGTGTTTAGGTGAGGAGTTAGTTCATCTTTGAGCTCATGTAGGATGCAGCCTGGGACACTGTCCGGTCCCACTGATGCTGTGTTTTTGGCTTTGGAGAGGGCTGTTTTATCCTGAGTGTCTGTGATTTCAGGGGCACTATATTCTTCTGGTATGGTTATGGGCCCTTTTGGGGTGAGAGGTGGTGAAGTTTGCACTGAACCTGTCTGCCAGGATGTTGGCAATATCAGACAGTTCAGTGTATTTTGTGCCATCCTGCACTAACTCTGAGCAGATCTGGGAATTGTCACCTAGATTCTTGACATAGCTAAAGATGCCTTGTGGTTTTCTTTGGCGTCCTTGGCAATTTTTCTTTCAAAGCTACCCTTGGATGATTTTATGAGGGATCATAGTTTCTTGCTGATACTGATCAGGGATGTCTTTCCCCTCTTGGGATTTTACTCTTTTCTGTACTAGTTTCCTCCTTCTGTTGTATAGCTTGTTTATGGCAGGGGACAACCAGACTGGTTTCCTTTTCTTGGAGGAGTGAGTCTTGGTTTTGCTTGGGATAGCACAATCCATGCATTCTTGTAGGTGCCTGTAGAGTGCATTAGTAAAGGATTTTGCAGCTTGGGCAGTGTTATCCCTTAGCATGGGGGATTTGAAACTTTCCACCTCGGTCTTAAGTAATGTGAAGTTTGCTTTTGAAAGGTTTTTCACTGTGGTTTCTTTGACCAGGGGTGGGGGCGGAATGTGGATATCCAACGTGATTAGTTTATGGTCAGATCTAACCAGCAAGGGGTTGACCTCCAGTGTGGAACACCGGTCGCCCATCTTGGTGATGACCAGGTCCAATATGTTGTCACCTCTGGTGGCGGTGTTGACCAGTTGATCCAGGGCATTTGAGTTTATAAATTCTAGCAAATGTTGGGCAAGGGAGTTAGTACTTGAGTAGTTCTCCAAGTTAATGCTTGGGTAATTGAAATCACCCAATATCAGGGTGTTTGGTAGGACCTTTATGTTTCCCAGTGTTTCCAGAAATGTGGAATGGGGGTCCTGAGACATGGTGGGTGATCTGTAGCAAGCTACAATTTGAATTGCAGTTCTGCCTGTTGTTAGTGGCATGTGGATGATCTCTGAAGCATCGTGTTGTGCCACTAACCTGGAGGTGTGGGTATCCTTGATGAATATGGAATCGCCCCCACCTTTTGTATTTTGGTCCGGGTTTTGCGGCCGAATTCCGAAATGTATGGTATGAGTTGTAGCCTGGTAGTGCTGGGGTGCTCTCTGGAGCCTTAAAAAAAGTTTCTGTTACTGCACATATATCGATTTTCTCCATACTGAGGAATGCCTGCATTTTGAGGTTTAGACTTCTGGCACTGAGTAGCATTACCCTCAGTTTTTTGTTACTTGTGCTATTTACGGAGGTGGATTTGTCTTTTGAGCCTTCCCTAAAAAAGGCACTATGAGACTGGCAAGAGCCTTGGCCAGTATTCGAAAGCCTAAGGGTGACAGGTGCAAGCTGTCTCTAGTGAATCCCAGGCTGACAGACACTGGATCCCCATTTGAATGACAACAGAAGCTTAGCCAATTGTTGAAATTTATAACTTTTTCTTTGTACTGTGGTATCATTCTTGGTGAGGGCAGGATGCTACTCAGGGTCAGGGTTATACTGGCCTGGGCTACGTTATCAGAGAGCTCTGCAATGTCTCTTTTCATGTAGTCCAGGGAGGTACGGCTCAAGTCATTCACACCAACATGGACAATGACAGAGTCATAGTTGTACTTGTTCTGGAGTAACCTGAGTGCTTGTGTTAACTGGCGGATACTGGCACCTGAAAAGCAGCTAACAGTAACCTTCTCCTTGTTCAGCCTAGTGAGTGGGACATCAGTGTGCCTGACTATAGAGTCACCTATTACTGGTATGTTGGGTATGTTATTTTGCCTTAAGGGATGTGATTGCGTGACACACTAGTTTTGTGAAGTATGTGTTTCATGGTTTGTGTTGGTGGGTGGAGGTTGCTTGTATGTCTGCTTTGGAGGTCTCTGTTGCTTTTGAAGATTTTTATTTAGAGCCTCCCAGTAAGTTTTTGTGTATTTATGTGTGTTTTTTGCCGGTGCTGGTTTCACAGGTCTTTGTGAGACTGGTGCTGTGATGCAAGTAATTCCCTTCTCCTCTTGACTGTCTGGTCTAGTCTTGGGTTGAGAGTGCTTAGCCTCCAGTTTGGCTGTATAACTGCATTTCTCGCATGTATTAGTGTTTGGTGGTAGGAGGAGAGGGTTGTCTGTGTACATGAAGCAGTTGTAACATTGCCTCAAAATGCCCAGATTCAACATTTGGACTGGAGAGTACACCTGAAACTGCCCTTTGGACACACCTGGATAGGTACAGTGAGCTGCTCTACTGATTGGCTGGTAAGGTCGAATAGAGAGCCTTGTCCTTCTCTACAGTATAGGGGGGGTCTAGTGCTAAGGTTTATTATTGCTTGCTATGAGTTTTGAGCAAGTGCCGGGCTGAGAAGTGAATTGTTTGAGTGCTTAAGTTGAAAGTTTGTCTAGTTCCAAGGGAAAATTTGAAGAGTAGACTTTGTGGAGCCGGGAATACTTATACCCTAGCTTACTGGCACTGCCTGGTGCGCAAAACCGCGCTAATGCGGGTTTTATAGCAGGGAAATGAAAGAGATAGAAATTAGCCCAAAATGGCCAATAAAATACTAATTTCTGGGCTTAAACCACTCCTCCAGGGACAGATAGGCTGCTCAAAGCTCCCCTCTTTCACAGGTGAACAGAGAAACTTCCTTCTATCCAAGTAAGGAATGGGCAAACACAGAAACATGTAACACAGCTGTGAGTTAACACATAACCGAAAACACCGCTGCACCCCCCCACACCCCCCCTACTTATATATACTAACTCCGAGATCGCACAAACACAACACAAAAGCTCACTATATTACTCTCCAATCCTCACACACACTCTAACTCCCACTCAAACCCTTACAAAACACTCACTTACTTGACATAACACCTACATCCAAAACGCACCATCACACAAACAACAACTTAACATTTACATAGCGCAAACATAATCTAGCGACTGACATATATTTTTGACATAACGCAAATTCGCGATTATGAACGCGCCCTATTTTTAACATTGGACTTTATAGCTTTGAGATACTGAAATTGAAAACAGTATTGTGTTATAAAGTTAACCCATATATATATATATATATATATATATATATATATATATATATATATATTTTTTTTTTTTTTTCAGAAAATAAAGCAGATACAATCAAAAAACACTTTAAATGTACAGAAATGGCTATCACACTTGAGTGTGTAGCCGACAACAGTTAAACAGGTTATTTAAACACAAAAACAACTTTGTTAAAGTGCAGGCAGTAAAATAAGTACACTATGTAGCTGAAACAAGTTTTTAAATCACAGAAACTCTAAATAATCGGTGTTTTAGGTGGAATTAGCTAAAGGCAGCAAGAAAATGCAGAAAAATTATACTTAATCACTCCAAAGTCTCTCTTTTGTCTCTCTGCTGCTGTAGAACTCTGCAGAGCACCAGGCAGGATCTTGCTGAGCTATATACAAGCACAAAAACCTTGCAAATGCGGGTTTTATAGCAGGGAAATGAAAGAGAGAGAAATTAGCCCAAAATGGCCAATGAACTACTAATTTCTGGGCTGAAGCCACTTCTCCAGGGACAGATAGGCTGCTCAAAGCTCCCCTCTTTCACAGGAGAACAGAGAAACTTCATTCTATCCAAGTAAGGAATGGGCAAACACAGAAACATGTAACACAGCTCTGAGTTCAGCTAACCTGAAAAATGGACTATACTAGCTTGGAAAGACGGGAAAGCAAGTATTTTTTTTTTTTTTTTCAGAATATAAAGCAGATACAATCAAAAAAACACTTTAAATGCACAGAAATGGCTGTCACACTTGAGTGTGTAGCCTACAATAGTTAAACAGGTAATTTAAACACAAAAATGACTTTTGCAGGCAGTAAAATAAGTACAATATGTAGCTGAAACAAGCTTTTTAAATCACAGAAACTCTACACAAATCGGTATTTTAGGCGGAATTAGCTAAAGGCAGCAATAAAATGTAGAAAAATGATATTTAATTACTCCAAAGTCTCTCTTTTGTCTCTCTGCTGCTGTAGGACTCTGCAGGGCACCAGGAAGGAGCTGTATACAAGCACAAAACCCTTGCAATTGTGGGTTTTATAGCAGGGAAATGAAAGAGATAGAAATTAGTCCAAAATGGCCAATAAAGTACTAATTTCTGGGCTGAAACCACTCCTTCAGGGACTGGTAGGCTGCTCAAAGCTCCCTCTCTCACAGGTGAACAGAGAAACATCCTTCTATCCAAGTAAGGTATGGGCAAACACAGAAACTTGTAACACAACCCTGAATTCAGCAATAACCTGAAAACTGGACTATACTATCTTAGAAAGAATAAAACAAGTATATATATATATATATATATATATATATATATATATATATATATATATATATATTTTTGTTTGTTTTTCTCAGAAAATAAAGCAGATGCAATCAAAAAAACAGTTTAAATGCATAGAAATGGCTATCACACGAGTGTGTAGCCTACAACAGTTAAACAGGTAATTTAAACACAAAAACAACTTTGTTAAAGGGCAGGCAGTAAAATAAGTACAATATGTAGGTGAAAGAAGCTCTTTAAATCACAGAAAATCTAAAATATCAGTGTTGTAGGCGGAATTAGGTAAAGGCAGCAAAAATGCAGAAAAATGATATGTAATCACTCCAATGTCTCTCTTTTGTCTCTCTGCTGCTGTAGAACTCTACGGGGCACCAGGCAGGAACTTGCTGAGCTGTATACAAGCACAAAAAACTTGCAAATGCAGGCTTTATAGCAGGGAAATCAAAGAGATAGAAATTAGCCCAAAATGGCCAATAAACTACTAATTTCTGGGCTGAAACCACTCCTCCAGGGACAGATAGGCTACTCAAAGCTCCCCTCTCTCACAGGTGAACAGAGAAACTTCCTTCTATCCAAGTAAGGTATGGGCAAACACAGAAACTTGTAACACATCCCTGAATTCAGCACTAACCTGAAAATTGGACTGTACTAGCTTAGAAAGGTTTGAAAACAAATATTTTTTTTTTTTTTTTTCAGAAAATGAAGCAGATTCAATCAAAAAAGACTTTAAATGCACAGAAATGGCTATCACACTTGAGTGTGTAGCCTACAACAGTTAAACAGGTAATTTAAACACAAAAACAACTTTGTTAAAGGGCAGGCAGTAAAATAAGTACAATATGTAGCTGAAACAAGGTTTTTAAATCACAGAAACTCTAAATAATTGGCGTTTTAAGCGGAATTAGCTAAAGACAACAAGGAAATGCAGAAAATGATACTTGTTATTTGTTTTTCGGCTTTTCCCTATTAGGGGTCGCCACAGCGGAACTCTGGTCCGCTAATGATTGGCAGTATATTTTCACGAATGCCAAGGTGCCAGATCAATGTCCAACCTTCAACGAAGGCACACCCATTTACGCATGTCTTTCGAACGCCCAACCAACCGCGGGGAGGACATGCAGACTAGTTAATCTCTCCAAAATCTCTCTTTTGTCTCTCTGCTGCTGTAGATCTCTGCAGGGCACCAGGCAGGAGCTTGTTGAGCTGTATAGTACTCAAGTTACAAAACCATTGAAGATAGTGAGAGAGAGACACAGCACCATGTTTTGTATTCTTTAAAGAATTTCATACGTTTATTTTGGATTTGTTACTCTGAACTGGAGTACAACAGTGCATGAGTACTGATAAGGTTCATTTTCCAACATTCTATGCACTTTGCATTGTTTTTCTATTAGATATTTCTAGTCTGCATAGTTGCTGCTTGCTCGCTCAGTCTGAATATTTTTTATTTTTCTTTATGGTGCAATCAGCATGCAATATCCTTTAACCAATGCATATGTTTTTGGGAACTGTTTTCCTTACATATTGATGTTTTTTTCCATCTGCTCGTATATCTAATAATCTCTATGTGGCATAAATTGTGAGTATGACATGCTAATAACTTGACTGTATGAAACGTCTCTCATAATATTGTATAAAATATTGAAGCAAACCTGATACTATAAAGCCATTATTGCAATTTCTGGTTTTTACCCCCCTGTATCTACTGAATATCTAATATTCTTTACATAGTTTAAACTGTGCTCATAGCATGCAGTTAACTTGACTGTATGAAACGGCTCTCATAATGTTGTATAAAATATTGAAGTGAACTTGGTACTGTGTAGTCATTATAGTCATTTAAAGTTTTTAGTCTACCACTATCTACTGAAGACCTTAATTCTGGCTCCTAGCTTCCTTTTTTTTCCATACTGGCCATAGGTTTATAATATACTTGCAAGTCATCACTCTCATAATTATACTTTCTTAACCTCCTCTCCTCTCTTTTCTTCCTTTCTCACTGTGCAACTACATACTGTTTAAAGGTTTGCTGTGCTCTCTTACTACCTAACTTACCCCTTTTTCTCTCCTTTATTCCTGTGTAACAACCTTGTATTTTTTTCACCAAGCAACCCCAAGTTCAACACAAGCCTAAGAGGCTCAGAGGTTCCATTTTATCAGCGGACCCTTGATGTTCCATTACTGTCTGTAACCTGCTGATGTATGTTTACCATTTAGCTGTTTAAAATGCACTGTTTGTGTTACCCAAATTTGGCTGTCCTGCACATCACTGAGGAGGACTTGTACTCCTTACAGCTCCCCTTCTTTTCTCTTTCTCCACCACTTATTTACACTGTACTGTAATTTTGCTCTGATATTCAAGGTCTATGTCTTAGTAATTGGTAACTCTCCTGACTACTTTATTTTTACTGCACCTTCTTTTTCTGTTTTTTTCCAACAGTCAAAAACAAAAACCAAACATTCTTTATTTTTTCCTACTTATGGTCTGCTCAGTTCACTTTACTATATCACTTTGCTACATGCATTCACATACACTTGCTCAGCATTCTCCCTTTTTCTTTATCTCATCTCACTACATTTAGATTTAACATTTTAATAAAAATGTAAAACTACACTGAAATTGCTAGTCCATACTGATTGTTTCTTGCAGTAAGCGAAGCAGCCATGACCAGGTCCAACCCCCTCTGTTCGTCCTGGCTACACTCGGCTCAAGCCACTCCCCTACCCTACTCCCAGTTCACCCCCACCCCCACTACTTCGCCTCTTGTACCCCCCCAAGCACTAACATTGTAGCCAATTAAACAATCCTTACACTTCAGAGCATCAGTCAACTTACTGATATACACACTACATCTTTACTCATCTAATGTCCTCCTTTTAACCTTCTAACCCATCAATAGAGCATGCAGCAGCATACAGCTTACTCATATATATTCACTATGTCTCCACCATTATATATATCATAATTCTCCTTTCAGCTTTCACACATTGTTTCCATTTCCATTCATAACTAAGTTTAACAAGCCTCTACCCAGGTTACAAATTAATATGACTATGTCCACAACAGCACACACATTTCTTTTCATCTTTTCCCATGCTCTACATTTTCTTATTCCTCTTCAACTAACTTCATATCATACATCTGCCATTAACCCTTGTGTTTCTTCTGTGACATCAATTACTCCTATCTCAAAAAAACAAAAAGTTACTCAAACATATCGATTTGACACATCCACACTAACCTGTCCAAAAATCAAACGCCTATCTGATCACTCAAATTTTACTAAATCTCAGTTTTACTTAATTAAATCTCCTCTCATATACAAATCACTTCCCACCTATTTCTTTTTCATCTCCCTTGCTGGTGATGTTCACCCTAACCCAGCCCCCTCCTTTACCCCAACTCCATCCCCTATTCCATTAAACTCATCCCTAAGCAAGAATCTAAAATTCATTATTATCAATTTTCGCAGCATCTGCAATAAAATATATGACTTCCATGGCTGGATAGCATTGCATGCCCCCGACTTCTTAGCTGCCACAGGAACCTGGCTAAAACCTGGAATAAATGACACTGAATTATTACTGCCAGGGTATGATATGATTAAACTAGATAGAATACCCAAGAAAGCAGGTGGTATTGCATTATTCCACACTAGTCATTTCACAATAACCAAGTATTCTGGTCCTATCCCCAAATTTAATAATGCAGAGCTTATTATTACCACTCTAAAAATGAACACTTGCAAAAAACTATGTATTATAGTTGTGAAAAACTGAAAGGCTGCCAGCCCAGCCAGATAGAATCTTGTAAATAATTCTATGTGATTTGTAAATATTAATATAATCCACAGGCTGGTTTTACAAATGTAAAAGAGAATTATATGTTATGACTAAACTATATGTTGTACTGAGCTTCAAAAATGTAAACACAGTGCACTCTGCTGGAAGAAAGCTGATAAGTCAAGCATTGTATGACTGTTTGATCTCAAACTCGGAGCCTTGATGTCTGGACCAGCAAATTCTTGCTATTGTTTTGAAACCAGAGCTAATTGCTAAATTTTACATATATAATGTCTTTTATTGCTGTGGCTTCCTGCAGGTGCACATTACAAAAAGAAATGTAAATTATGCATTTCTGTTAGCCTGGGAAGTTAAATCAGAAGTGTCAAGGATGATGTCATCTAAAATGAGTCAGCAGTGATGTATTATCAATTTAAGACTTTCTCAAAGAGAGAGAATCAGAGCATTTTGGATTTTGTCTGAACCTGAACACGTCAACTCACCAGTACTTTGCTTTGCTCTGTATGTACGTAAGTTATTTAGAACATTGTTTCTCTTTGAAATAGATAGAAAATAGTAAGTTTAGTCTAGCTATTTTCTATATTTATGTCAGACTATTCTACAGTATTATTTTAAGCATTTTCCTGTGATATCTGAACTCTTGACTAACACTGTGTTGAATTGAGGAGATTTGTCTTGTGTTTTTGTTATTTATTATTAAATATGTTTAAACCTTTCAACTGTGGCTGTTTTGTGTAGATATAATTTAAGCTCTAGAATACATTGCATGTATATAGTGATACTGTCCAAGCCACTCCAATAAGCATTGCTGTTTGATATGCTTACTAATTGTATAATAATAATATTGCACAGTAAAATTGAACACACTTTGGTGCAACTAACACTAGGTAAGACTGCAATCCAAATTGTAGCTTGCTACAGATCCCCCACCATGCCCCAAGATTCTCATTACACCTTTCTAAACATACCAGAAAATATTAAGATACAACCAAGCACCCTAATACTGGGTGATTTCAACTACCCTGCCATTAATTGAAAAACTACTCAGGTTCCAACACCCTGAACCAACTAATCCATAGTCCCACCAAGGTCTCAAATATCCTAGACTTGGTCATTACCAACGTGGGAGATCTATGCTCCACACCAGTAGCTAATCACCCTTGATGTCCACATCCCACCCCCCAGTATGGAAACCTCCATAAAAAACTTCTCCAAAGCCAACTTCATGCTACTCAAGTTAGAAGGGATGAACTTCATGACACCCATGCAGATGGGAACTGAAAGTTCGACTGCTGAATCCTACACTAAGACATTGTACAAGCACATCTACGTGTGCATCATGCCATTCCAAACAGAACCAAGATGGTCTTCTCCAAAAAAAGGAACCCAATCTGATGGTCCCCTGCCATAAACAAACTATACAACAGAAGGAAGAAACTGTTGCAGGAAAGAGGAAAATTCCGGAATGCAAAAAATTCCCTCAGTAAGAAGCTGAAATCCCTCATAAAATCCTGCAAAGCTAGTTACAAAAATAAAATTACCAAGAATTCCAAGGACAACCGCAAGGCATTCTATAGTTATGTCAAGACTCTAAATGGCAATGCTCAGATCTGCTCTGAGCTACAACAGAATGGCATTAAATATACTGATCCCAAGGATATTGCCAATATCCTGGAAGATCGATTCAGTGCCAACTTCACCCCCCCCTCTCTCCCCACAAAGGGCCCATCTCAATACCAAAAGATTGCCAGATTCCGGTACTCATGCCACACATGTAAAAAACGCACTCTCCAAAGCTAAGAATATGGCATCCATGGGACCAGATGACACCCCGGGCTATGTACTACATGAACTACAAAATGAACTGGCACCTCACCTAAGTGTCAGGTTTAATCATAGCCTCACCTCAGGCTTTGTGCCCAATGAGTGATGCACAGCTACAGTTAATACCACTCCACAAGGGGGGGATCCACCTTGGATCCTAGGAACTACCGTCCCATCAGTCTGACAAGCGTGATCTGCAAAGCCATGGATTGCATTATCATGGAACTTATAAACAAAGACATTGGCAACCTTTAAACACTGGACCCTTCCCAGTTTGGTTTCGTAAAGGGCCGATCTTGTCTCCTCAACCTGATTGACTTCTTCGAATCAGTCTCCAGAGCCGTGAACAAGGGTAAGGCAGTCCACACAGCCTATCTGTACCTCACCAAGGCCTTCAATACCACCCCCCACTCTGGAATCATAGATAAACTAAGCTGAACATTAATCCCTAAGTCACTTGACGGGTTGCCAGCTGGCTTTCTAACAGAACCCACAATGTAAAAATAGCTGACTCAAAATCCAGCTCCAGACAAGTGACAAGTGGAGTACCTCAGGGTTCAGTCCTGGGACCGCTCTTGTTTGGCATCTACTTCTCTGAAGTATAGGCCAGCACTAAGGGACTCTGGCTAACAAAGTTCGCAGATGACTGCAAACTGGGAGCCATTATTGAATCCCCAAATTATGTGGATATTCTACAAAAGGACCTTACAGAAACAGATGCTTGGTGCCAGAGCCATGGGCTCAAGCTCAATGCCAAGAAATGTATAGTTATCCCCTTTGGGAAAAAACATGTACCCGTGAATTACCACATATGTGGCAGTACACTAAACACCAAAAGTGTGATAAGGGACTTAGGGACACAGGTATAGAGTGGTCTCACCTTCGATAACCACATAGCCACAACAGTCAGGAAATCCTTCTATGTGGCACACCTCATCACTAAGGACTTTTCATCCAGAAAAAAGGAGGTCATTGTCCCACTGTACACATCCCTTATTAGACCTGTTATAGTGTACAACACCCTGTTTGGTATGTACTTCACAAGACATCTGCAACAACTGGAAAGGCCACAAAAATACCTCACTAAAATAATCACAGGCCTAAAGCAGATGCCCTATGCTGATCGTCTAAAAAAACTCCAACTGTACTCTGTCGCATATTGCCTACTCAGAGGCGATTGACATATAAGGCCATGTCAAACCCAGTGCTGTTGGACATGCTACACTTAAAGAAATCCCAATCCCTCAGAGCCACATGCTCCAGAGATCTAAACCTGGTCATCACAATGAACAAAACATGCTGGAGGGATAAGTTCCTGACCCAGAGACTCCTCATACTCTGGAATAGGCTGCCCATACATGTCAAGCTGAGTGCCTGTTTGGCCCTCTTCAAAAGGAACCTTGATGATCGGATGGGAGATAGGGAATTCACCTTGGGGATCACGTCAGTCAACCTGCTAGACAGGGGACCACGGAAGTAAATATTCTGGGAAGAAATAGCCAGGGAATTGTTATGGCTAGGCTTGTATAGGCCCTAGGTCTGATAGCATAGTACCAACCTCTGAACCTACGAACTTATGATGTATTGATGTATTATCAATTTAAGACTTTCTCAGAGAGAGGGAGAATAAGAGCATTTTGTATTTTGTCTGAATCTGAGCACATCAACTCACCAGTACTTTGCTTTGCTCTGTATGTATGTAACTTATTTAGAACACTGTTTCTCTTAAAAATAGATAGAAAATAGTAAGTTTAGTCTAACTATTTTCTATATTTATGTCACAGTATTATACAGTATTATTTTAAGCATTTTCATGTGATCTCTGAACTCTTGACTAGCACTGTGTTGAATTGAGGAGATTTGTCTTGTGTTTTTATTATTTATTATTAAATATTTTTAAACCTTTCAACTGTGGCTGTTTTGTCTAGAGATAATTTAAGCTCTAGAGTACATTGCATATATATAGTGCATTGTCCAAGCCACTCCAATAAGCCTTGCTGTTCATCATACTTACTAATTGGATAATAATAATATTGCACAGTAAAACTGGACACCCTTTTCTAAGGGTATTATTAGTAGCTGATATTGGTGGCAGTAATTTCTACCTTATAGCCTGGGCAGAGAAGGAGGCATAGCTGGAGAACCTGTGCCAGCCTTCCCCAGGAGTGTCTGTGTGTTTGTATATAACTCATATCTCAAAGTGTATGCGTGTCAGCTACTTTACCAGGGACAAGAAGCACTAGTTGGGCACAGAGGGTGCTGGAAGTTTTAGCTTGTCCACTGGGCTGAGACCTATACCCTATAGCTATGCCAGTGGGGAGTCTTATTAGGGATCTGGAGAAAAAGGGAGAAACCAGCCCCAGACTGACTGTGATCTCTGTGTGCTCTTAAGGGAAATTGTACTTTACTGTGTGTGTACTTGTTATCCTTCCCAGTGTACATGCCCCTCAATGGTGCTAGTGGTGAGGACTGAAGGTCCTTGATTACTGAGCCAGTGCACGGGCATCATGATAGTCATCTACATTCCCCAGGACATAACATTCCCACTCTTGAAAATATCTTAAACTGGATCACAACTAACATCGCCTATGAAACTCATTTTCTGTGATGTTAACATAAACTGGCTAAATCTTACATCAATCTCTGTCCCACTTGCTGAATTAACCTCTATAACTTTATACTTTGTACAGTCCTCTACAAGATTTGACAAAAAGTACATCCAAGGTTCCATTCTTGACTGAATGGTGTCTGACCCTAGTATATTTATATAGACTGGTATCCTCCCCGACATACTAAGTGGCCACTTACTGAACTACACCATTAAAATGTTTAAACACCCCCCCCAACAAACACTTCTACAAAACAACTCATAATATATCTAAATTTACTCTAGAATCTTTTCTATATATACTAAAATTTGTTAACTGGACTACCCTAACAATTCTTCCTTTAGATGAACCTGTAAACTACTTCAATACCACATTCTTAGATATACTTAATAGCTTAGCTCCAACTCGGACTAAACAAATCAAAACCAACCATGCACCATGGCTATCACATTCTACGAAGCAACAGAATGGCAAAAAAAAAAAAAAAACAAGACAACTTATTACATTACTGACAACTCCGTAATAAAGTTAAAAACTTATTATAACAGATAAAAAGCAATTTTATACCTGCCAACAATTTACTCTCAAAACCCTAAAAAATTCTGGTCAACAATCAACTCACATCTTAAACCAGGCACAAAACAGAGTCCTAGTTCCTTCCCAGATAAATCCTCTGTACAAATTGCCATCCTTTTTAACTCTCACTTCATTGACAGTATATCTAATGTAGCATTAAACAATGTATTCTCCTTATCTTCACAAAAGCTATCCTCTGCTATTAATACATCTTCATTAATTAGAGCTATTACTGATGTCACACAATATTCTCCTGCTACTACTCCTACGTTTACTTCACCCAGTCCCTACCAACCATATAAGAAAACTTCTACAAAAACTCAAACCTTACACTAATTCAGCCGATAATCTTCCGGCTGATTACCTTAAGTTTGCTGCTGAAGCCGTAGCATACCCAGTCAGTACTCTTATCAACAGATCAGTTATGGAATCACATGTCCGAAGCATCTGGAAAAAGTCCTATATTATCCCACTACATAAAGGAGGTGATTTCTCTACCACCCCATTGCTATCCTATCACCTTTGTCTAAAATATTGGAAAAGTGCATCCATATATAACTCATTAAATACCTTCTGCACAGCAACATCCTTTCCACCACCCAGTATGGTTTCAGACCTAATCACAGTACTTCAATTGCCCTAATATCATTTATAGATACCATAGGTTCATAGGTTAGTACTAGGCTAACTGCCCTTGTGAGTCATTGTAAGCCTAGCCAATTATCCATTGTGAGACTCAAACCCTGCACCTTGTGTTTGTAAGGCAAACACCTTAACCATTAAGCCACCCTCCCAAACTTAAATCATGACAGAAATTCTGATCAACTTGCATTCACAGTATTTTAGACCTCTCAAAAGCATTCAATACTATTTCACGTACTAAATTTTTACACCAACTTTTCTCAGTTGAACTCACACCCATCTCCCTTGCATAGTTCACAAATTACCTCTCAGACAGACAGTAGTCAGTAAAATGGCATGGCTTACTTTCTTCCTACCTGACAGTTATTACAGAAGTACCCCAGGGCTCCATCCTTGGACCTTTTTTGTTTAACATCTTCATAAACAATCTACATTCTTTCATCTCCCAAGCTTCTTTAATCCAATATGCTAATGACTCATCTATTATCTGCACTGCTAATAACTCAGCTGACGCAAGAAGCTTTCTCATCTATTGAACTCTGGCTAAACAACTCTCAACTGCTTCTCAATCCTAACAAAACTAAACTCCTACTTTTTGTCCCAAAAAACCTGCAAGAATATAAAACAAGTTTCAAAATGTATTCCCTGAATAACATATTGACTGAATCTGCCCCATACACCAAGCTGCTAGATGTAACTATTGATGATAACTTAAAACACAACCTCCATGTACAAAATAGCATAAAAAAATCACCAGAAGCTAGGCATGCTTTACAGACACTCACTTTTCCCACTAGTCTACTAGAATCACTCTTGTTAATACCAATTACCTTCCCTCTTGTATGGTACCAATACCTTTACTAATCTTCAGACCTCTCTTATCAAAACTTGAAATCTGCTGTAATAAAATTGTAAAACTTGCTACTTTTTTAGGCAAACTTCAAAGGACAAAACCACCACCGTAACAGGTACAAGCATGCAAAATCTGAAGGTAATGCTACTCAATGCTAGAAGTCTAAACCTTAAAATGCACTCTCTCGTGGCACTCCTAAAAATGGAGAACATCGATATCTGTGCAGTAACTGAGACCTGGTTCAAGGCTCCAGAGAGCACCCCTGCAATACCAGGCTACAACTCTTACCACACTTTTCGGCCACCAAACCAGGACCGAAACACTAAAGGTGGAGGAGTGTCAATATTCACCAAGGATATTCACACCACCAGGCTAGTTGGCCAACACAATGTGTCTGAAATTCTCCAAGTGCAACTAACACTAGGTAAGACTGCAATCCAAATTGTAGCTTGCTACAGATCCCCCACCATACCCCAAGATTCTCACTACACCTTTCTAAACATACTGGAAAATATTAAGATAGAACCAAACACCCTAATACTAGGTGATTTTAACTTCCCTGCCATTAACTGGGAAAACTACTCATGTCCCAACACCTTTGCGCAACGGTTCTTGGAATTCATAAATTCCAACGCCCTGGATCAACTAATCCATAGTCCCACCAGGGTCTCCAATATCCTAGACCTGGTCATTACCAACATGGGAAATCAATGCTCCATACCTATGGTCACCCCCTCGTTAGTCAGGTCTGACAATAAGCTAATCACCCTTAACATCCACATCCCACCCCCACCCCCCCAGTAAAGAAACCACTATAAAAAACTTCTCCAAAGCCAACTTCATGCTACTCAAGTCAGAAGTGACAAACTTCATGACACCCATGCAGACGGGAACTGAAAGTTCAACTGCTGAATCCTACACTATGGCACGGTACGAGCACATCCACTCATGCATGAATCATGCCATCCCAAATAGAACCAAAATGCTCTCATCCAAAAAAGGAAGCCAATCTGGTGGTCCCCTGCCATAAACAAACTTTACAACAAAAGGAAGAAACTTTTGCAGGAAAGAGGAAAATCCCAGGATGCAAAAAACTCCCTTACTAGCCTCAGTAAGAAACTGAGATGCCTCATAAAATCCTCCAAAGCTAGTTACGAAAATAAAATTGCCAAAGATTCCAAAGACAACCACAAAGCATTCTATAACTATGTCAAGAATCTAAATGGCAATGCTCAGATCTGCTCTGAGCTAAAACAGAATGGCATTAAATATACTGATCGAAGGATATTGCCAATATCCTGGCAGATCGATTCAGTGCCAACTTCACCCCTTCGCACCCCTAAATGGCCCATCTCAATACCGAAGATTGCCAAATTCCAGTAATAACGGCCACACAGGTACAAAACGCACTCTCTAAAGCCAAGAATACAGCATCCATGGGACCAGATGACATCCCGGGCTGTGTACTACATGAACTACAATATGAACTGGCACCTCACCTAAGTGTCATGTTTAATCATAGCCTCACCTCAGGTTTCGTGCCCACTGAGTGGCGCAGAGCTACAGTTATCCCAATCCACAAGGGGGGATCCACCTTGGATCCCGGAAACTACAGTCCCATCAGTCTGACAAGCCTTATCTGCAAGGCCATGGAGCGTATTATCATGGAACTTATAAACAAAGACATTGGCAACCTTCAAACACTGGACCCCACCCAGTTTGGGTTTGTGAAGGGCCGATCTTGTCTCCTGAACCTGATTGACTTCTTTGAATCAGTCTCCAGAGCCATGGACAAGGGTAAGGTGGTCCACACAGCCTATCTAGACCTTGCCAAGGCCTTTGACACCATCCCCCACTCTGGAATCATAGATAAACTTACTAAGTTGGGCATTAATCCCTATGTCAACCAATGGGTTGCTAACTGGCTTACTGATAGAACCCACACTGTAAAAGTAGCCGACTCCAAATCCAGCTCCAGACAAGTGACAAGTGGAGTACCTCAGGGTTCAGTCCTGGGGCCGCTCTTGTTTGGCATCTACTTCTCTGAAGTACAGGTCAACACTAAGGGACTCTGTCTAACAAAGTTTGCAGATGACTGCAAACTGGGAGCCGTTATTGAATCCCCAAATGATGTGGATACTCTACAAAAGGGCCTTACAGAAACAGATGCTTGGTACCAGAGCCATGGGCTCAAGCTCAATGCCAAGAAATGTATTGTTATCCCCTTTGGGAAAAAACATGTATCCATGAATTACCATATAGGTGGCAGTACACTAAACACAGAAAGTGTGATAAGAGACTTAGGGACACAGGTGGACAGTGGTCTTACCTTCGATAACCACATTGCCACAACAGTCAGGAAATCCTTCTATGTGGCACACCTCATCATGAAGGGCTTTTCATCCAGAAAAAAGGAGGTCATTGTCCCACTGTACTCATCCCTCATTAGGCCCATTATAGAATACAACGCCCCATTTGGTATGTACCTCTCAAGACATCTGCAACAACTGGAAAGGCCTCAGAAATACCTCACTAAAAGAATCACAGGCCTAAAGCAGATGCCCTATGCTGACCACCTTAAAAAACTCCAGCTACACTCTGTCGCATATCGTCTACTCAGAGGTGATCTCTGCTTAACATACAAGGCCATGTCAAACCCAGAGCTGTTGGACATGCTACACTTAAAGAAATCCCAATCCCTCAGAGCTACACGCTCCAGGGATCTAAACCTTGTCATCACAATAAACAAAACATGCTAGAGGGATAGGTTCCTGACCCAGAGACTGCCCAGACTCTGGAATAGATTGCCCATACATGTCAAGCAGAGTGCCTCTTTGGACCTCTTCAAGAGGAACCTTGACGATTGTATGGGAGAAAGGAAATTCACCCCAGGGATCACGTCAGTCGCCCTGCTAGAGAGGGGTCCAGGAAAGTAAATAATGCGGGAAGAAATAGCCAGGGAATTGTTATGGCTAGGCTTGTATAGGCCCTAGGGCTGATAGCCTAGTACCAACCTATGAACCTATGAACCTATGAACAAGCTCTTCATATTCCACTCATCACTGCATTGCATCTCAAGCTGGAGCTCCCACAATGACTCACCTTACAACTCTAAATGGTCCACAACATTATCTATAGGCCTACTGCCTGTCCTGCACTAACATCTGTTCTTTCTACCCATCAACCTAATAGAGCTTTAAGATCAAACAACTTCTTTTCTGCACACAACCCAATAAAACTGCTGAAAAATCGCTATATTCCTATTCCACTGCCAAAGCTTGGAACAAACATTCCACAAACATTAGATCAAACATCAAATTCCTCTAATTTAAAAACACTCGAAATGAAAACTTAAGCAACGTATGGTTCTGTTTCTGCTCTAACCCTACTTGACACTATATTTTTCTTAAACTACCTTTTCAATTATCACTATAGACAATATCCAATTCCTCTTCCTTCTCCCCCTTTCCACCTTTTATTTTTTCATCTACTAGTTGTAATATGCGTACATTTCTCTCTGATATCTCCATGCCCATTACTTTCACACCCCAACTACTTTCTTTACCTTCTGCTAGCTCCTTCATTACGGTCTTATATTTCCCTCATCCCTTACCTAGTTAACCCACTTGCTCTAAATCCTTCTCTCATTCTCTACTGTGTTTTCTCCACTTGTGTTTCACTGATAGTCACTACCCTTAACATATAACTAGTGTCTTATGATCTAATTTTCTCCCATATAATGCATTATATTTATTGTAATAGTTTCTACTAGCAACTTAATGTTTTCATTTTGTTCTTCCCATGTTTATTTTATACTTTAATTGTCTTGACTTCCGTATTAATATTTCTTTTTACATGTATTTATACAAATTGTCTCACTTTTTGGGGCTTTCCCCCCGGGCCTCTGCTGAAATGGGTTTCCACGGACCCAGTCAGACTTTCCCAGTAATCAAATGTCAAGTAAATAAATAAATATATTTAACTGAAACTGAATATACTTATTTATTTGTGTTTGCAGCAAGGCACTGATCAGAAATTACCAGTTTCAGGTCCAGACTGAGTTGTACATAAACAACTGTAACTGCAGTTATATATCAGTGACAAAACTTCATGTAATACAGATAAAAACACAAGTAGATGTAATAACTTAAAACCATGTAATACATGCATTATGTTACAAAGTGAGACTAGAAATTCAAAGTGAAAATATATTTTTATGTAAAGACAGTACTGTGATGATGTCAGGTATTGCCAGTTATGCCAGGAGAAGTAAGGCAGTGGATGTGTAACATATGCCAGCATAGCTAGCTGGAGTTTTATAAACAATTATACAGGTCATTTGTATATCAAACTGATTTGTACAGGTGCTTGTGTTGAATATATATTTGTAAAACTGCTTGTGTTAAAAATGTACCAACAGTGGGAAATGCTTGATAGAAAAGAAATGCACCTGTATGTCAGACTGTAATGTAACCGTTGACATTAATATACTGTAAGAGAAGATACCGGAAGAGAAGAGGTTAATCTTAGTCCAGCTAACTTTGAATAATAGTCTGAAATTAAATTACCTGGTTTAGGCCATAAAGCTTGTATTTTTTCAGTTCGGACTGCAGCCAAAGACAAAATCTCTGTGAAAACCAGGACTAGGAATCCTAATGTGCTGTCCTTAGAGGTGAACTAATTGCTACTCTGGAAGGGTGGAAGTTTTTGAAATGGTTTTATAGCATCCAGTTTCTGTAACATATCTTAGCAAAGCTCTGTGTTTGTATTATGACACATATATGCTAGATTATAGTTCAGTTTCTAGTAAAGGGGGTAGTGTGGGAACCAGAAGTTAGGTGACCAGATGTATGTGATGTCATTTTGTAATCCAGTACTAAAATGATGTTTTAATACTAGATGAGACAGAAGTCTCAGGGCAGTCTGTTTGTGAAACCTGACAAAAAAGAAACCCTCTCCCACGTCATCTTGCCTTGCTTTAGTAAATAACTAGAAGACAGTAATTCTTTAAATCAGTCAGGAAAATATAGTGAGATTAGTTAACTATTGTTTTTCTGTATCTGGGTAAATCTTTCCATTTGTGTTATTTTTAATATTTCCTGTGATTGAAACTCTGGTGTTTATTCTAAATAGATATTTAATATTTTCATGTCTTTTTATTATTTATTATTAAATATAGTTAAACTTTTCATTGTGGCTGGCCTTTTAGAGAATATTTTAACCTCTCAGAGTGCTTACATTTGCTTGGTGACACTGTGGCCGCTCCTGAAAGTCTTGCTGCATTGGTCAAACACTACCATTAGTATTAGTATTAATTTCACTCAATATAATTGGGTACCCTTGTAAGATCCTTAGAGTAGCTGGCTTTAGAGTGTTCTGGTGACAGTATCTATCTTATAGTTTGGGCAGAGGGGGCATAACTGGTAAATCTGTGATGGCCTTTCCCAGGTACGTGTGTGTGTGTGTGTGTGTGTGTGTGTGTGTGTGTGTGTGTGTGTGTGTGTGTGTGTGTGTGTGTGTGTGTGTGTGTGTGAAAATCAAATCTCAAGGACAGCGTTTGTGTGTTAGCTACTTGGAGCAGGGACACAGAGGACTGGTTTCACAGACAGGGTGCTGGATGACTTGGCTTTGAACACTTGACTGAGAACTCAACTCAGTGGGCAGTCTTATTTGGGGCACGGAGAGAGAGAGAAGGGAAACCCAATCCCAGCACTGGGTGTGCTCCCTGTGGGCTGTTGAGGGAAATTGTGCTTGATGCAGAGAGCTGCATCTGAAAATACTGTGTGTATCTGTGTTATTTCAATTAAATATCCCTCACCAGTGTCAGTGGTGAGGATCGAGGCTCCTTCACTACTGGCCCAGAAGAGGGACAATACAAGTACAAATAAATAAAGTAGAGAGATAGGGAATAAAGAGAACATGAATAAAAGATGAATATTTTGAGCTAAGAGGAGGGTATGAAGTGAAGATAAGAATTAGTAAAGAAAGTTATGTACACATATACATGATGTGGCCATACTGTGATTACAGGCATTTGACTGAGAAGGAGATTGAAGGATGAGATTAGAGAGGTTTATGTGACATGGCTGGACTTGGAGCATTTGCATTACCAATGCTTTCATTATGAAACTATTAAACTGAAGCATCAAAAGCTTCAGAGAGCTCCAAAGCAGACACCCACAAAACTTGCACCTCCCGTCACAAACCAGACAACACATAAAACACAAAATCAATGTGCCGCACAATCACAGCCCTTAAGGCAAAATAACATACCTAACACACTAGTAATAGGTGACTCAATAGCCAGGCACACTGACGCCCCACTCACTAGGCTGGACAAGGAGAAGGTTACTCTTAGCTGCCTGTCGGGAGCCAGAATCCGCCACATAACACAAGCACTCAGGTCACTCCAGAACAAGTACAAATATGACTCTGTCATTGTTTATGTTGGTGTGAATGACCTGAGACGTACCTCCCTGGACTACATAAAAAGAGACATTGAAGAGCTCTCTGATCATGTAGCCTAGGCGGGTATGCCCCTGAACCTGAGTAGCATCCTGCCCTCACCAAGAATGATACCTCAGTATAAAGAAAAAATGATCAATTTCAACAATTGACTAAGCTTCTGGTGTCATTCAAAGGAGACCCAGTGTCTGTCAGCCTTGGATGACATGCTCGACAAGCCGCATTGCTTCGCAAGAGATGGCATGCACCTGTCACCCCTTGGCTTTCGAATACTGGCCAAGGCTCTTGCTGCCCCCATAGTGCCTTTTTTAGGCAAGGCTCAAAATTCAAATCCACCTCCGTAAACAGCACAAGTAAAAAAATGAGGGTTATGCTACTCAATGCCAGGAGTTTAAATCTCAAAATGCATGCGCTCAAAGCACTCCTAAGTATGGAGAACGTCGACATCTGTGCAGTAACTGAAACCTGGTTCAAGTCCCCAGAGAGCACTCCAGCACTACTGGGCTATAACTCATACTACACATTTCGGCCACAGAACACGGACCGAAACACAAAAGGAGGGGGTGTATCCATATTCATCAAGGATACCCACACCTCCAGGTTAGTGGCACAGCATGATACCTCTGAGATCATCCATGTGCAGCTAACATCGGGCAAATATGCAATGCAAATTATGGCCTGCTACAGATCACCCTCCATGACCCAGGACCATCACTCCACCTTTCTGGAGACACTGGAAAACATGAAGGTCCTACCGAACACCCTGATATTGTGCGATTTCAATTACCCTACCATTAACTGGGAAAACTACTTGAGTACAAACTCCCAGGCTCAGTGCTTCCTGGAATTTATCAACTCAAATGCCCTGGATCAGCTGGTAAACTCCTCTACCAGAGGTCACAAAATATTGGACCTGGTCATCACCAACATGGGTGACAGGTGTTCCGTACCGGAGGTCAACCCGTCACTGGTTAGATCAGACCATAAACTAATCACCCTGGATGTCCACACCCCACCACCACCCCCAACCAAGGAAACCACAGTGAAAAACTTTTCTAAAGCAAACTTCACCTTACTTAAGGCAGAGGTGGTAAGTTTCACAGCCCCCACGCTAAAGGATAACACTGCCCAAGATGCAGAATCATTTACGATTGCACTCTATGAGCACCTACAAGGATGCATGGATCATGCCATCCCTAGCAAAACCAAGACTCACTTCCCTAAGAAAAGGAAACCAGTCTGGTGGACCCCTGC
This sequence comes from Protopterus annectens, assembly GCF_019279795.1. Lineage (NCBI taxonomy): Eukaryota > Metazoa > Chordata > Ceratodontiformes > Protopteridae > Protopterus > Protopterus annectens. The sequence continues at coordinate 750,454,977 of NC_056743.1, forward strand.
CATAAACAGGTTATACAACAAAAGGAGGAAACTAGTTCAGAAAAAAAGCAAATCCCAAGAAGGAAAGACATCCCTGATTAGTATCAGTAAGAAACTAAGGTCCCTCATAAAGTCACCCAAGGCTAACTTCAAAAGAAAAATAGCCAAGGATTTGAAAGATAACCACAAAACCTTCTTTAGTTATGTCAAGAATCTAAGTGGCAACTCGCAGACATGCTCTGAGCTAATGCAAAACATCACAAAATATACTGAACCTACTGATATTGCCAACATCCTGGCAGATAGATTCAGTGCAAACTTCACCTCCCTCTCACCTTCAAAAGGGCCCACAACAATACTGAAAAAGTGTAGTGTCCCGGAAATCACAGAAGCACAGGTAAAAACAGCCCTTTCAAAAGCCAAAAACACAGCATCAATGGGGTCAGATGGTGTCCCAGGCTGCGTCTTGCATGAACTACAGAACGAACTAACCCCCCCCACCTAAACACGCTGTTCAATCTCAGCCTCTCCACAGGCAACGTACCCATAGAATGGCACACAGCAACGGTTATTCCGCTCCACAAAGGAGGGGCCACAACTGACCCTGGTAACTATCGCCCCATAAGCCTGACTAGCCTGGTCTGCAAGTGCATCATCATGGAACTCATTAACAAAGACATTGGGAACCTCTGAACACTTGACCTGACCCAGTTCAGCTTTGTTAAGGGCAGATCTTGCCTGCTAAACCTGGTTGACTTCTTCAAGACAGTCACCAAGGCCATAGACGAGGGAAAGGTGGTTCACACAGCCTACCTTGATCTTGCCAAGGCATTCAACACCATTCCTCACTCAGGTATTATAGAAAAACTTACCAGCCTGAACATAAACCCCTATGTCACAAGATGGGCTGCCAACTGGCTTACAGATAGAACTCACACGGTAAGAATACGGGCTCCAGGTCCGACTCTAAACCAGTCCAAGTGGTGTCCCACAAGGCTCAGTTCTGGGACCCCTACTATTCGGCATATATTTCCTCAGAAGTACAGGCAAACACAGGAGGACTATGGCTAACCAAGTTCTCCGATGACTGCAAACTGGGAGCCATAATTGACACTCCGGCTGACATGGACATCCTTCAAGAAGGCCTTACTGAGACAGACACCTGGTGTCAACGTCATGGCCTCAAGCTAAATGCCAAAAAATGCATAGTCATCCTGTTTGGGAAAAACAAAACACCCACGAATTACCACATAGGCGGCAGCCCCCTTAATACAGAAGAGGTAATAAGAGATCTGAGGACCTAGGTACATAGTAATCTCTCCTTTGACAATCATATTTCCAAAGTAGTTAGGAAATCCTTCTATTTGGCCCATCTAATTACTAAGGGGTTCGCATTTAGAAATAAAGAGGTTGTAGTGCCCCTCTACTCGTCACTCATCTGACCCATCATAGAGTACAATGCCCCATTTGAGATGTACCTCACAAGACACTTCCAAAAGCACCTCACCAAGAGGATTACTGGCCTCAAAGATATGTCCTATGCAGCCCGAATGAAAAAACTCCGGCTGTACTCAGTGACATATCACTGACTCAGAGGTGATCTCTGCCTGACTTACAAAGCCATGTCCAACTCAGAATTGATGGACATGCTCCACCTAAAGAAATCCAAGTCACTGTGAGCCACATGCTCTAGTAAGCTAAACCTTGCCATAGCAATAAATAGAACATGCTGGAGGGATAGATTCCTGTCACAGAGACTCCCCATGCTTTGGAACATAATTCCTAACTACATTAGGCAGAGCCCCTCACTAACACTCTTCAAGAGAAGCCTTGACGAGTGGATGGGTAACAGAAAATACACCTCTGGGATCACTTCATTGGCTCTGCTTGACAGAGGCTCAGTTAATTAATCAATGGGGCGGCGAAAGCCGACACACTCTGGATAGGCTTATACATGCCCTCGGGCAGATAGCCTAGTACCTACCTATGAACCTATGAACTGCTTGTATATCCAAGCACAAAACAGAGCCACCATATACATATAAACACACACACACACACACACACACACACACACACACACACACACACACACACACACACACACACACACACACACACACACACACACACACACACACACGCACACACGCATATATGTGTGTGTGCAAACATTACTAAACAGTGGGTTGCACACTAGTATGAACATGCTAAGTGCCTTACAAAACTGGGTATGAGGTGAATAAATATAAAAATAAAAAATAAAGTCCTGATATTAGAGTGACTTCCTAATGACTCTCCCATACTAATTATAGTAGCAACCATCCTTTCTACACCAGTCTTTGTAACAGCATCATGGGTGGTAAAGGCTAATGCTAACTGCAAATTTCACAGTAGCCAAAGACTGACTCATTAGTTAGTGTAGTGTGGATTCTGAAAATTCTCTGTTGGATCAAGTTGTTTGACTGTCAGGCACAGATGTTTCCCCTCAAATCTTCATTATGTGTCTGTCTTTGGTTGTATCTGTGTAACAGTGCATCATCTCCCTGAATTAGATAAGATATTGGGCCTTGCTGATGAGCTGACACTTGTGACTGGCTCTGTAACTTTTGTTCTAAGTTATGATCCACTGTCAACCTCATTTTTTTTCTCTGCACATGCTTTTTCCCAGTGCACCTATAGGTCATCGAGGCTTCCACTTTCAGTCATGCTCACATTAGTTCTCCTATTTCATGGCTATTTCCCAATGAGGGAGAGAGATGTTCAGGGCAGACCATCATATAAACAGCCCCAAGTGTTGTGTATAGCCCCAAAGACATCCTGGCAATAATAGCATATTTGTTTAGGTCCACCCCCTTCATCTAGGTGAGTGGACCATCACCTGCATCCCAGCATGGACCTCAAGGCCCTCCTTGAGGTGGTTGCACTCTCCTGTGCATTTACAATGTGACCTACAATTAAAGCAGTTTGGAGGCCAAATGCCCACCCCTGGACTGCTTCTTGCAGCACCATTTATGGCATTAGATGGCTTCTGAATGTCCTCTTTTCCTTTAGGATGCCTATCCTCCCCTGTCAGTTCCATTGAGTGCCCAAGCTGCTAATAGATCTTGGATCACCTGGGCCACAGTCAAGGCTTTATCCCTGACTACCACTGATGCTGGCTTCATGCTGTCATTTTGTCCTACCTTCACTTCCTTCAGCAAAGATAAGTTGTTGGTATCTTGGTACTTCTTCCATAAAATTATTTCTGTAAAAAAAAAAAAAAAAAAAAAATCAACTCTGTCAGTTGCATTTTTATTTCTTACACTTGTAATGAAAAGGATATTGGGAACGTTTCTGTCAGCCTTCCTCCCATCATGATCTATGTCTTACTGCTTGCAGCAGAGTATTCCTGTACTCTAGCAATGACAAATAATGGTCCAGTTCACTCAATGCATCGCTTTTATTTAGAATATTCTGTTCAGTTTGAATTATACTGTCAACTTGCCTATTGGACTGTGGATTCCTTCAATTTGATGTAACATACTGAAGTTCCCTTTCTTTGGAAACGTATCTGACTCTTGAGGAATATACACTGTAGACCTTGTATGACGTAACCTGCTCCTGTATTCCATGTGTCGAGATAATTGATTTAAGCATATTTGTCACTGATGAAGCTGTCATATCTTTAGTATAATAATCTATGGATTTTTAAAATAATAATCAACACACAGAAAAAACAGCTGTTATACTGAAACAGGTTAATTCCTACATTTAGCCATTGCAGTGGTGATATCTCATGAGGTATCAACTCGCCTTTCAGACTTTGGTTTGTGTACATGTTGCAAAGACTACACTCTCGCACCATTTTTTTCTGTTTGCACTGTCATATTTGTCCAGTACTGATATATCTGGCTGTTTCTAACTACCTAGTAATACTTAACCATTCCTAAATGTGATTTGTGTACAAGAAGCATTTGATTCCTTAGCTGAGGTGGAAGGATGATTGTATCTCATTTTAATGGGAATCCTTGTATGCAGGATGGTTCCTTGCTGATTGTGTAATATTGTTTGACTAGCATGTTAAGTTGTTTCATACTCCCCATCGATTCTAACATTGTAGTTTTGCCCAACAGCTGCATTTCTGTGCTTCTTCTTGTAGTTTTCATATCATACCTTGCCCCACTAGTCACTTGTGTTTGTATCATGACCTGTAGAACTTTCAGGCCTTCTTCTAAGTTATCTCTGCTTAGCGTATCACCAATGAACATTTCCTGGTTTGTACAGTACTTCCACATTTTACTTTTGATAAACTTATATCATTCTTTGTAATCTAACTGCTGTTCTATGTAAAGATTTCTTAAAAATACTCTGCAAGTGTTTGTAATCGGTTGCATCTTTAATGTTTCCTATGTAGACAGTAATGAAGTTTCTGGCAACCAAAAATTATAGCTATCATTTTTCCTGTCTGCACATATCTGGTATGTACAGGACCAGTGTTATAATTTTGGGGACTTCCCAGCAAGTGTGAAGTTGGGGGGGCACCCTGGAAAAGTTCCAGTCTAAGAATCACCCAGTCACGGCCGCCCCTCCTGAGCAATCTTTTAGTTCATACTGTGGAGTTTTAGAAGTAGTGTGAATGGACTGGACTGTAGCTGCAGTGGTCTGACATTATCACAGGCTTGTGTAGCACACTGTGTCGGTCCTTCTCAGAGAGGACATTCAGAGTGACTGGTATTTCATTAAAATGATGATACCGTATAACAACCTTATGCACAGGGCTGGCCTCAGGTGAAATGGTGCCTTAGGGAAAGGGTTCCATGTTAGTCTCTTACTGCTTATTGTTTCTCCCACCACTAAGATCCTCCAGTGCTCCCCTTGCCCCCCTGGCTCCCCATACCACACACACATTTTTTTTCTACCTTTTGCCTTACTCTTCATCTTTTTCAAGAAGTCATGGCTTCCTGTATGCTCTCAAGTGCATTTTAAGTTTTTTATACAACCATTTTTATCCAGTGATGTCTTGAACAATGTAAAATGAAAAAAATTCAAAGACCAATTCACGTTAGATTCAAGCAAGGCACCCTTTATTACTTGCAGCAAGGAGACAAAGCATGTAGGCTCAAGATTTGTCTAGACTTATTGCTGACTAGGTTAGATTATTTGCTAGCTTGCAAAACATTTTGAGAAAAACAACCTGGCCTTGGGCTTATTTTAGCCCACCTTAACTTTTCATTCTTCAGTTGTGCAGTTCTAATACATGTGTTACATTTTGTCTAGATTCAAGGTACATTTCTAGCTTTGGTACAAGTAATGCTGACTATGGTTTATACTTTCAAGCATCTATTGTTTTCTTAATCAAAGCTTCTAGCAGCTGCATACTTTCTCATGGCATAAGCAGAAATGAATATCTCTTTGTTAAGTTTCATAGCATTAGCAGAAATTAAATGTCTCTTGTTATTTTTCATGACATCAGCAGAAATGAAATGTCTCTTGTTAAGTTTCTAATAGCTGTGCAGATTGATGCAGTGTGAACAGAATAAATGTATTAACTCTTTTAAACCTCGAATGCACTAAGCATGCATATATTTTTCTAACAAACAAAAATACAATTAAGGAAAGAAATTCAGGGTTGCTGTTCAACTTTACTTTTCCTTGTATCCTTAGCTAGCCAGGACAGCACAGTAAAAACTGTGTTGGAAATAAAAAAAGCAAATAAGTTGGGGATCCTGGCCACTAGTCCCTCAGAAGACATAAGATTATAGATACTCTGAGGTGCATTTTACAACATTTTCCCAACATATTGATCCAGTGCTGGCTAGACCAAAAGGCAGGAGTAAGTAAAGAATTTATTTTTTTTTTTCTTTTAAGGAAGACAGATATTGCACACAAGGCTTAATGTTCAAAGCTGACAAAAATAGTAGCTCACAAAGAAGTAACAAGACAAGTGTTTGAGAGGATATAGAAATCCTGCCTGGGCATACTGCCTGTCTCTCTACACACCCCCTCCAAAAAAAAAAAAAAACTCTGATATTAGGTTGAATGAAAGTAGAAGTTCAAATGGCCACAGTCATGTATTTTAAGTGACAACTGTCATAAATAATTTGCCTCTTCACTTCTCACCCCTACCCCACAAAGGCAGCCACATGTATGCATGCCTGAAGTGTGATCATGAGGAAAGTAAAAAAAAAATAATAGTAATCACAGTAATGTTTTCTGACTTGTTGCTCCTACACAGTACACTTTCCCAAGATAAGTTATAGTAACCTTCTTTGCACACCTGTAAGATCTGTGAGAAAAGTCAAGTACACAATGACCATACTGCCCCCAGCCCAAATACAGTCTGTAATGACCTTCTGTATACCCCTGAGGTTAAATTGTGATGCAAATTAAAGACATAATTTCCCCCAATCAGAAGCAGCTTTTGTAGGGGCTGCACACTTTCACAGGTATCTCAGGTGCCTAATCATGCTATGGTGGTAGTTTAAGTGGACAGAGTACCCACCAGCAGGATTTAACTAATTCAAAGACACTGTGTCAATGGGAAAACATTTAAAAAATGATGAAGCGTGTCATACTACACCAGAGATGTTTCTGAATTTTAAAGGAGAAAAGTGGTGCCATCACATGGGATTCTTCACCTTAAGAGTCGTTATTACTCAGCTGGCTTATTAAGAAGACAAGCTAGCTGTACTAGCTTTTGTTGTTTTGACAACCATAGCAAAACCTGGAAATATGATAACTCCCTGTATTTTGGGGACCCCAGGACCAGGGGACCCCTTCTTGACTGCAGGGTTCACTGCACCTATTAGTGCTGTCAGTATACTGTATATAGCCAGCAGGGCTGCCCTCTTGGTGCAGCAGAGATTCTAACTTTTTTTGTCTTGCATCCACTTGTGGTGTCATTGGCAAGGCTGCTTCATGATATTTAAGAGTTGGTGAAATAATAACTAAGCTCTTCAGTAGTTCAAAGCTTCTGGCTTGATCATCTGACCAACACCACACTGTTCTATTCAAATAGATTTTTCTTGCAGGTAATGTTATATCTAATTCACCCTGGCATGGATTTTATCTGCAACCAGCTGTAACCTTTACAACACCAACGTCAACTTTCACAGTTTAAATGCAAAACATAATAATTCATGGAAACAACAAACTGTATGTGGATAAAACAAGAAAGCTTTCATTTACACTGAAACTGTTTGTGTCTCAGTCCCATGGCTTCCTTAGGCTGAAGCATATAAAATAAGTCATTTCATATAACAAAAGTCATTATCTTTATAAAATAGAAGCTTTAGGATATCATTCTGTTATTAATTACAGAAGGTGAATTCATGTGACACAATGTAGCCCTAAGATAATTACCAGATGTGCATCCACATGGCTTAGACCCCCTGCCCTTCATTACTCATGTGTATGAATTCTACCCCTGCCTCAACCCCAGCCCTTCACATCAGGATACTAAACCTCTTTTTCCCAACAGTAACACTATGGGAATATATTATGTCTGCAAGTTCGTGTTTTTTCTAATAAATCAGAAAAAATAAATGTTCATGTTTCAATTGTTTCATAATTCAAGGATATAGCATTTCAGTAAAATGTAAATATGACAGTATTTTAAATTACATATGTCTTATCAATTTGCAATATACTCTTAATTATGAGATTATGATGACTTATGAAAAATGGGATCAACATCCTTTCCCTAACAAAAGGACCCATTCCTCTGCTTGAGTTGTGAGTCTTGTAGATTGTAATTGTGTTAGATGCAAGAGGGTTTTCATGGATGGTGAGCCCACTGTATAATGACTTTCTGAAGACTACTTCTGTACATCGCAGTCTACAGTAAATTCAGGAATGTGGTTTCTTTAGCCACTGGCTAGGCAGTTTTGTGCACACCTTACTGAAATGTTGATAATACCCAATAAAAAAAGTCTATGATAAAGTCTCCAGTCATAACCATTTTTTATGTGTTTGAGACATGGATGCGAAGAAATTCACCTTGAGAAGGAAGTTTGAGGTGAATCTTTGCACCCTTCTTGAGAACATATAATAAAGACTAATGATCAGACCCAATCATAATTCTAGGAAGTATATATAGGTAGCTTTATCTGCTGCGTGTACCACCAGTTATAGTAGAAAAGTGTGTAGGAGTGCAAACTGTTTTGCCATTATTCAAAGCCTCTGAAAGCTGGTAAACATGTTAGCACTTTCAAACAAGCAACAGGCAGAAATGAAGTGCCCGACTGTAGAAATAATGGCTTTAAAAGTTGTTAGATACTTGTTAAGTGTTAGCTGTTAAGTGTGGCAGACTGAAGTTCTAACAGTCTGAGAAAGCTATTTTACCTTCTGCCAGTGCTCTTTGCAGTACAACATTGTCCCCACTCGTCACTGGAGTCAGACGCGATCTTAGCAGTGCTTAGGCACGCTTAACAAATGCTTGCTAAGTAGCTTTCTGACATCAGAAATGTGTTTAACAAACTTGCCTTTTTTCCTATCAGAGAGTAGTCGTGGCACCCCATGCAGTGCAAACTAATGATAATCAGGTGCTGAGATTCTTCTCACCTCTCTCCATATTCGTTATTGAAATAAATGGATTCAAATATTAAACAACAGTGAGGACACACTAATATAATGAAATAATTAGTAAAGTAGTGTAAGCAGATATGCATGTTGTTATCTCTGGAAAAGTCCCTGACACTCCGGTACTATTGTCAATATAGCTTATGATTTGGTTTTAGATAAACTGATCTAAATTGATTTAAAACAAATTCTGAAGTCAAAAGAATAAATATTGGTACTGGTATAGGTTGCTTGTATACCGGTGTATCCTTACAACAGAAATGAAACTGTTTATTTTACACTCAGAATATCTTTTAGTAGGCTGTATTAAGGGTTACCTCTGAAACATTCTGCAGCAAGGGATCAGTAAACAACACACATTTCATGCTGTGACATCATAGAATGTTTAGAATTCCTGTCTTCTGATGGTTTTTTACATGCCTCTCCTAGGCAGAGATTTAACAACTACATGGTCTGTGACTTCACCCCCTAAGAATAGTTTGCTGTAATTATGAATAACTCCTTTGACTTACGTAATACCAAAGATTCCACTGAACAAGGTCTTTGTGAAACACTGAAAGTATGCATCAGATGTACGGTTGAATGTTAAGCCCAGACCAAAGAAACTCTTAAGCATTAAGAATTTACAAGATAAAGATGGTTATTTGAACTGTTCCAGACCTTTGGGCATTCAGAATGCCAAAACAACTTCATTTTAACAAGTTATGTATTCAAAATATGAAATCAGCAAGGTATATTTACCCAAAAATATGATGCATCCCATTCCATAACAGGAAACGTTGTAGGGGCTCTAGTGGAAATGACAGAAAGCTGTTAAACTGTTACCTTACGAGTGTTCTCTTAAAACTCTAAGTATGGATTATATGCCTTAAAAGTATGATGGTTGCCTTCTGTGCACATAGAAAGCAGACAGTTTTATATTTTAAAAACTCCACTCAAAAGTATGTTCAGTACATCCCTATAATCTTTTTTAAGAATTAAGCTGGCAGTGGCAGGCAGCCACTGTGAACTGTGTCAGTGACTGTAAGACTTAGAAACTCTGTACTTCTGTTGGTTATCAATCAGGTATGCTTCTGGAAAGGAAACAAATGTTATTCAACAGCACTGTGTAATGTTTATTCCCAAAAGGACAGTGTTCTGGGGGACTGGGCAAACAGGACCATGGCACTGTGTACCCTACCTTAAGAGGGCACAGTGGTGCATGGGGGGTTACAAATCCAGACTGCTGGACAGCAGGGTAGAACTAGACATCTTACATGAAAAGCTGCAGCTGTGCTCTGGGGTGATATAAAAGTATAAATGCTCACTACAAAACAGTACTGTGTGCCCTCCTTGTGAACGGCACATTAGGTGTCTGAGAGGTAGTGAAATGCAAAGAGATGGGTACACAACAGTGCATCCTACATATAACTGATACATTAGGTGGTCTGAGGTAAACCCCACTGTAAAGAATATCGCACCCATCGGCATTGTGCATATTACTTCACAGGATCACAGTGAGTGTTTGAGGGAAGCTATAAAATATGTTTAAAGTCCAAAACAGAACATCATTGTATATTGTACCTTGAATAGTACTCGAGGAATTTGTGGGGGATTATACAGAATATCTCCTACTGCTTGCATATAGGTATGTAGCTGCACTTTGTGGAGTACAAGGAAACAGTGGTATCCAGTATGCACTAATACTGATATCCCCAGACTCGTAGTATGCTGCTGTGAAGTAACATACGCAGTGATTCTGGGTACCCTAGCCTTCACAGTGAACTTACTTCAGACTACGCAACTTGCCTGTCATTTTGGAATGTAACCATGATTGAATGGTCAGTACTCAGTTAAGTTTAACACCACTAAGGTGGTGGCAATGATTGCTCATGCTACATTTAAGGACTCTGCTCTGCCACTGTTGTCCCCCGATATTTCATACAATAGATACAAGCTGTGTTTTGTGTCCAAGGTTCATGATCTAGGAGATCTAGGTATGAGCTTTAACAACAGGTTGACATTCAAGGACTAGATCTCAGCTGATGTCAGGTTTTCATGTTTCCATCTTAGGAATGTTCCCCTGATCGACCATCTTGTTCTACCTTTTGACTTCCCTACCTGTAGTGCTGTATTCACTGGTCTGTTCCCAGCTGGACTGTTACAGTGCCTTAGACAAGGAACATTTTGCTTGCAGCTGATCCAGAACTCCACAGCCTGGCTGCTTACTGGGATACTCTAGTCCTAATATATTGCACCCGTACTGTGGTGCATGTACTGACTGCTGGTAAAAGACTAGCTTGTGCATACTGTTCTTATCCTGGCTTATTTAGTCTTGTATGGCTTGGGTCCTCATATCTGTGGGACCTTTTCCCATGGTAAAAACTACCTGGACCCCTGATGAGTCTTTATCTCTTGCCAGCTTCAATCAGGCTTTAAACATACATCTTTTTGAGCTGGCCTTTGTTTAATATGCCGATATATGTGCTCACTAGTTTATTAACTTAAATTTTCTATTACTTGCAAGTTATCCATTTTATCTTTACCGGTAGACTCATTTTATTATTATAGAAACATTTTCTTTTTCATTGTACTGTTTATTGCAATTATTTTTCTGTTCATGGGGTTTGCTAATTTTGGGGAAAGGAAATTCCACTGCAGACAAAGAGGGGCTTTACAGGAGCAGATGGAGGAGGATGCTGGTTAAACATCTGGTGGGACAGAAACAAGAGCGTGTAAACCATCACAAAAGAAGTCAGATGGGAGCAAGTAAATTAAATATATATTATAGTGAAAAAGATCATCAGTATTTGGTTGTACAATATGGATATTAGTGACAGGTGTATCTCTGCTTACACCTTAGTCAGAAATGTGCAATTGGAAGGTGAAGAAAAGAAAAAAGGAGTGGTGATAGGCAGGATATAGAAGAGGGATGAAAGACCATAAGCAACCTATTCATAGATTAGTACTAGGCTAACTGCCTTATTCATAGATTAGTACTAGGCTAACTGCCCTTGTGGGTCATTTTAAACCTAGCCAATCACCCCATGTGAGAATCAAACCCTGCACCTTGTGTTTGTAAGGTAAACACCCTAACCATTATGCCAACCTCCCACCTCAACTCTTTTGAGATTAGCAAAACAGGCAAAACAAAACGGTACAATATAAGGAGATCAGAACTAAGTGAAGATTAGCGGAGGAGGAACTACATTAATGGCTGGGGATGGACAGAAAAGAACATGAAAGGAGGATAAAAATCATTAAACTAGAGGAAGTGCATCTGAAGTTATGACAACATACATGTGCAAAAGTAACTAGTGCAAAGGAAGTAAAGGCACACCACCTCAGAAACACTGATATCCAGGTATCTCTATCACTTAAATGTTAGTAAACTCCAAACATTTTATTGTAAAAAGTACCTCTCTAGTACTCCCAAACAGTCAAAATTATATAAACACCCCTGCAGTACTCCCTCCACAGTCCAAGTTTTATAAACACCTTTGTAGTACTCCTGAAACAGTCCAAGTTGTATAAATACCTCTGTAGTACTCCCCGCACAGCCTAAATTATATAAACACCTCTGCAGTACTCTCCACACAGCTTAAATTATATAAATACTTCTGTAGTACTCCCCCTACAGTCCAACTTATATAAACAACTCTGTAGTACTCTTCAAACAGTCCAAGTTATATAAACACCTTCATAGTACTCCTCAAGCAGTCCAAATTATATAAGCAGCTCTGCACTACTCCCCCCACAGTCCAAATTTTATAAACACCTCTGTAGTACTCCTCCCACAATCAAGTTATATAAACAACCCTGTAGTACTCCTCAAACAATCCAAGTTATATAAACAAATCCGTAGTACTCCTTAAACAGTCCAAATTATATAAACACCTCTTTAGGTACTCCTCTATAGTCCAAATTTTGTACACACCCCTGAAATACTCCTCCACAATCCATGTTATATAAACATCCCTTTAGTACTCCTGAAACAGTCCAAGTTATATAAACACATCTGTAGTACTGCTCAATCTAAGGTATATAAACAACCCCAAAGTACTCCTCAAACAGTTCAAGTTATATAAACACATCTGTAGTACTGCTCAAACAGTCTACGTTATATAAACACCCCCAAAGTACTCCTCAAACAGTCCAAGTTATATAAACACCTCTGTAGTACTCCCTGCACAGTCCAAATTATATAAAAACCTCTGTAGTCTCGTCAAACAACACAAATTATATAAACACCTCTGCAGTCCCACCAAACAGCACAAATTGTATAAACACCTCTGTAGTCCTACCAAACAGCACAAATTGTATAAACACCTCTATAGTCCCATTAAACAACACACATTATGTAAATACCTCTGTGACAAAAGGAGGTACTACCAGCACAGCTTGCTGGAATTTTGTAAATAATTATATGTCATTGGTGAATATCGAAATGATTTATATAAGATGTTTGTGTAACAAATGTATTAGAAATGTATGTCATGTGTATATCAAACTGCTCTGTACAGATGTTTGTGTTGAAAAGGTATTTGTAAAAGTGCTGTGTTTAAAATGTATCCACAGTGTACCCTACTGGAAGAGAACAGAAATGTATATGCACTATTGTAACTGTTTAAATGTACATAATTTAAGAGTGGAAACTGGGATACATGAGGTTAAACTCAGTCTACTAAACATTAGAAAAATATCTGAAATTAAATTACTTTATAGGGTGCAATAAAGAGGTTACCTCTCAAGTTTTCAATGCAGCTAGAGACACAGAGTCTGTGCTAGGAAGCTTTCTGTATTGTCCTTGGAGTGAACTAATTGCTACTTTTAAAGCATGAAGGAATACAATTGATTTATGACTTTCAGCATCTGCCAAAGATCCGAGGGAAAGCCCCTGTCTGTATATTTTACATGTGGATGCTAAAAGCTGCCAGCTTCTAGCCATGGGGGTTTTGGCCTGGAAACTAGAAGTCAGATGACCAGAAATTATGTCATCTGCAAAGCTATCCCAGCAGTAATATTTTAGATATTAATTTGAGAAGTCTCTTAGTGAGATAGAGCATTCTGTATTTGGTCTTGGACCTGGCAAGAACCATTCACCACAACATCTGCCTTGCTCTATTAAGTTCTTCACTTATAAAATAATTCTCTTAGATTCATTCAGGAATATAGTGAAGCTTAATTTACATATTTTTCTTTATTTATTTGAGACTGTCCTGCAATGTTGTTTTAAATATTTCCTGTGGTTTTGAACTCTGATGTCACCATGAACATATATTTAGTATTGTCTTGTTCTTTTATTATTTATTATTAAACATATTTAAACCTTTCATTGTGGCTGATCTGTGTAGAGATATTTAAGTTTTAAGAGTACTTGCTTGTTTATTTGGTGATACTGTGGACCACTCCTATTACCTTTACTCTTGGTCAAACTACCATTTGTATTAGTATTAATATTACATGTAAGACTGGACACCCTTTGTTAAGGGCCTAAAGGAGTGACTGGTGGCAGTGATAACTACCTTATAGTTTGAGGAAAAAGTGGGCATAGCTAGTAAGCCTTTGCCAGCCTTTCCCAGGTGTGTGTGTGTGTGTGTGTGTGTGTGTGTGTGTGTGTGTGTGCATGTATGTAAATCAAACCTCAAAGAGTGTGTGTGTCAGCTACTTGGGCAGGGGCACAAAGCACTGGTTCGACATTGAGGGTGCTGGAGGTCTTGGCTTGGTCACTCAGCTGAGATCTCAAATCTATAGCTGTGCCAGTGGGGAGTCTTATTGGAGATCTGAAGAAAGAGGGAGAAACCAGCCCCGGACTGAATGTGGCCTCTGTATGCTCTTAAGAGAAATTGCACTTGATGCAGAGAGCTACATCTGGAATTACTGTGTGTGTACTTGTCATCCTCTCAGTGAATGTCCCCCACTGTTGCCAGTGGTGAGAACTGAGGCTCCTTGATTACTGGTCCGGTGGGGGGTCGTCACATTTGGTGGGCAATGGTGGAATATCCACATCACAATCTCTATAGTCACACCAAACAGCACAAATCGTATAAACACCTCCGCAGTCCCACCAAACAGCACAAATTATATAAACACCTCCGCAGTCCCACCAAACAGCTCAAATAATATAAATACTGCTATAGTCACACCAGACAAATGAAAATGTAAATGAAAATTGGTGTATGAACTGTGAAATTATATGAGTATGATGCTCTGAAAATGTAGAATTCTTGACAGTGAAATGCAGACCTTTCTATGTACCCAGAGAGTTTAATGGCGTCTGTGTAACAGCTGTATGTATACCACCTAGTGCTAATACCTCTGAGGCACTTAGCACACTGCACAATTCCCTGTGTGAATTGTGAAGTAAAAATCCTGACTGTGCATATTTGATAGCTGGAGACTTCAGTAAAGTGGGTCTCAGTGAGGTGAACCCCACTACCATCAATTTGTGGACTTTCCCACAAGGGGAGAAAATACCCTTGACAAGGTTTACACCAACATAAAAGGAGCATACAAAACAGTGCAGAAGCCAAACTTGGGGAGCTCTGATCATATTTCAATAAGATTAATACCAGCTTACAACCTCTGCTGATCACAGAAAAACCCACTGAGAATCTGATCAGGCTATGGAATGAAAGAGCAATGGAAAGTCTCAGGGACTGTTTTGATATTACCTGCTGAGACATCTTCAGAGTAGCAGCCACTTTCAATCAGTGTGTGAACATAGATGAATACACAGACACTACAATGGCATATATTTCAAAATGCGTGGATAATGTATGTACAACCAAGAGGATTACAATCAGAGCCAATAAAAAAACATGTGAAGCAAGGGCTAACCTAAAAAGAGGCATCAAAGAAGCCAAGAGGGAATATGGAAGAAAGGTACAAAGTTGCTTTGAGGACATGAGGGATTCCAGGAGCATCTGGCAAGGCATTCAGCAGCTAACTGACTACAAGACCAGGTCAGTTCAATGTGATGACAGCATGGAATTTCTGGACAGGCTGAACTCGTTCTGTGCCGTATTTGAGGAGAAGAACAACCTGGAGGCTACAAAGCTACCCACTGGTCAGAATGAAACAGTGCTCAAACTTAACCCTGGGGAAGTGAGAAGCCCCAGGAAGGCTGCAGGCTCTGATAACATTCTGGGCAAAGTATTAAGAGAATGCGCAGACCAAATGTACCTACTCCTTACAGATATTTTCAATACCTCCCTGGCTGTTGAAAGTGTGCCAGCATGCTTTAAGGTAACTAATATAATCCTGCTGCTCAAAAAAGCCAACCCAACTTGCTTAAATGACTACAGACTGGTAACACTTACCTCAAATGTCATTAAATGCTTCGAAAGGATAGTAAAAAAGCATCTGCCAAAAACTCTGCCACTGATCTTCGACCCTCTACAGTTTGCCTATCGACCAAACTGATCTACTGCGGATGCCATTTCGGTGGCCCTGCACCTCTCTCTGGAACATCCTGAAGAGAGGAACAACTATGTCAGGCTGTTGTTCATTGACTTTAGCTTGGCATTCAACACAATGGTTCTGATGCAACTCATAGGCAAATTAATTAACCTTGGCATCAACAAGAGCCTCTGTAACAGGATCCTTGACTTCTTGACTGGAAGACCACAGAAGACATGTGCTGGTAACAACACATCAGGTATCATTACACTCAACACTGGTGTGCCTCAAGGGTGTGTATTTAGTCCTCTGCTATTCACCATCCTTACCCGTGACAGCTCTGTGAAATTTCACAATAACCATATCACCAAATTCGCAGAGAATACCACAGTAGTGGTTCTCATAAGGGATGATGATGAGAGGGAATAGAGGAACAAAATCAGCTCTCTGATGAACTGGTGTGAAAACTTGGATCTGAATGTCAGCAAAACTAAAGAAATTATCATTGACTTCAGAAAAAGGCTAGCCATTCACTCACCACTTCAGATCAATGGTGAGGTGGTAAAGAGAGTTCAGTCTACAAAGTTCCGGGCGTGCACATCTCAGAGGCCCTCTCTTGGTCCGTGAACAAAGGCCAGATAATTAGAAAAGCTCACCAATGCCTACACTTCCTGAGAAGGCTTAAAAGAGCAAAGCTTGTGAATGCTCTATCCACTTTCTATAAAGGAGATACTGAAAGTATTCTCACCTGCACCTTTAGTGTGTGGTACAGAAACAGTACTGTGACAGAGAGGAAGAAGCTTCAAAGAGTGGTGAGGATTGCAGAGAAGATAATGTGCACAAATCTTCCAACCACCTAAGAACTTTTTACAAGAAGCATAAAGAGGGCATATATCACATCTAGCATTTGGCTGGTTTGTTAGACTTTCATCTGGCAAGAGGTACCACACCACCCACTGTAGGACCTTCAGGCTCTTGAACAGCTTCTATCTAACAGTAATAGGGCTCATAAACTCTGACATCAAGTTGTATGTATCTTACCTCCAAACGTGACCTCACTAGTAATATTTACTGAAAGTGATGCATTATTTAATTCACTATAGTTAATATATTCTTACAGAAGTGCAATGTCTTCTCTTTAAACTGCAGTTGCAATAATTCCTCATGCAATATTAACAAACTGCCTTTTCTTCTCTTTTTCTGTGTACGGTATTTTCTGTTCATACATTTAGGTTTATATGTATGGGTAGTTTTACCTGACTAGAAACAGGTTATAAGGAGTATTTTTTATGTGTATTAGTCATTAGAATAGTTTCATAGCTGTGTATATGTCATGTCTTATTCTTTTTATGCTTAAATTGCCTCTACTCCGATGATGAGCTGATACCTGAAATTTCATTTAGGTTGCACTCATGTTTCCTAAATGACAATAAAGTTTTCCTTTGAATCTTTGAATCATTGAAACAGCACAAATTGTATAAACACCTCCACAGTTCCACCAAGCAGCACAGATTATGTAAACACCTCTGTAGTGCCACCAAACAGCACAAATTGTATAAACACTTCTGGAGTCCTTTTTACTTCTTAACAGGCACCTTTTCACACATCAACACTGGGCATCATGGAGTGGCAGCAGATTTGCACCCTTTATTTCCTGTCGTCTAGAATTTGGTATCTTAAGGCAGTGTAAAACTGTCTCGTACTCACTGATAATGAATTTGTACTTATCCCTGTGGATGACATCTGTGAGAGGTGCAAATACTTAACCAATGGGGAGGCATCCCCTTCACAGCCTACTGCTTTCAGTGGGCATAGCATTGACACCTACCCAGCCATGCAAATGTGATGTCATTATACTAATGACACAAAACTGTCTTGTACTGATGCTGTCAAAAAATCTCTACCCAGGCCTGATATAACTCTTAAGACTAGGCAATAGTGTAAATCTCTTATTACATTTACTCTGCATACCTCCACACCAGTACCAATATCTACTTGTCATCACCAGAAA
Source organism: Protopterus annectens (assembly GCF_019279795.1). NCBI lineage: Eukaryota > Metazoa > Chordata > Ceratodontiformes > Protopteridae > Protopterus > Protopterus annectens. The sequence continues at coordinate 750,472,909 of NC_056743.1, forward strand.
ACCACTTCCATGTCAATGTTTTATATGCAATTCTACTACTGGGAATGTCCTAATTATTGGTGACTGAATTGAGAGGCAGACAGACTCCACACTCATTAGGATGGATAAGGACAGGATTACAGACAGCTGCCTCTCAGAAGCCAATATAGTTGACACAACTAGAGCCCTAAATACCTTTCACTGTAGCAAATGGGACTGTGACATGATAACGGTCCACGTCAGGGTACATGAGTGGGCAAGCAAACCTCTCAAGACTATGCAAAAGAATATATTGGAGCTTACCGCATTAACTTCAGCTATGGGAAAGATACTTATTCTGAGTGGAATCCTTCATTCAGCTAGAAGGATGTCTAGATTCAATTAAAGATGATTAGGTCCAGTAATTGCCATCATTGCTGGTGTCATTTCAGGAAGATCCAGTATGTATTACCCTGGGGTAAGATGGCTGACAATCTGAACTGCTTTGCAAATGACGGTCGACATCTTTCATTCAAGTGCTTTTGCATACCTACTAAAGCTTTTCTAACCCTGTGTGGATTTTTTAGTTACAGTTCATCTAATGAAACCAGAACCTGGCAAATTACACAATTTCTAAAATGGATGATATCAACGTGACTTTTCTCAATGCTAGGAATCTTAACAATAAATTGCCTAAAAAACTAACTAAAGTCAATAAAGTCAGTTCTTCGCGTTTAGAAAAAGGGCATAAAGTAAACACCAAGAAATGTAGCAACATGTCAGGAAGCAGACACAATCTGCATCCTACTGCACTGAAAACATCCCATTATTATACAAATCAGTGATCAGAGGCCTGGACACTTGGGGTGATAACTCCCAGTTCCTTGACCATCACATAGTGACGTCACTTGAGAAATCCTTATACCTTTAGTAACTTATTGTCAAGGGCATTTCTTCCAGTCCAAGAAAGTCACTGATACTCTATATCAAACCACAATCAGAAAAAATATAGAACATAATTCGTCTTTCAGCATGTATTTGGCTCTACACATTAAAAGACTTAATAACCTACAGTGGGGGCTAACAAAAAGTATCTCTGGTCTCAAAAACATTAGCTTTAGGAGAGATTTGAATCCTTCTCCTTATTCTCAATTTCATACAAGCTCCTGAGGAGAGAATTGTGCCTGGCTTACTGTACCCTTAGGGATCTGTTTCTTTTCAACCTCCTTTTTCTTAACAAACCAAATTGTGCAGCCAATACAGGAGCCACAGATCTGAACCTTCATTAAGTAATAAGTAAAACTGGATGGAGAGATAGGTTACTCAACTCAATACCTCCCTTGCTTTGGAACAGATTTTACCTGCATGTCAAGCAACGTGATTCCTTGCCATCCTTCAAATTTTGTTTCGACAACTGGATGGGTACTCTTATGTTTAGCAAAAAATGAACAGGTTCTTCCCTCCTTTCAAAAAGGTAATAAGGGCTGAGGTTGGGGGTTGGAAAGGTGTGCATTGCTTCTAGACGGACTTGCCTTGTACATCCTATGATCCTATGATCATCAAGTCTTGGTTTAATGTCTCATCTGAAGGATGAGAAGCCAAGAGTAGGGGGTTGTCAATGTGTGGGTAGAACCAGATAATTTCAGAATGGTAAAAATACAAAAGGTGGGGAAAGTGTGCTTAGAAAACTTGAAAGAAGAGGTACAAAGAAAGGGGAGATGAGAAGAGGGGATAGAGGTTGTGATAAATTAAGGATAAGTTATGGCCCAGCAGACAGCAGGGGAAGGAAATACGGGGAATAGTGAAGTAAATAAAATAATTTATGTGTCTTAAATAGAAAAGTTTAGAGCTGTATAGCAGTCAGAAATTGTGCAAGAAAACTGGACTGTCCAGTAGTGAATTGAGGAACTTTCCATGGATCAGAGAGAAATGGGGGGAGCAAAGTTGTGGCGTTATATTCTAAGACAAGGCAGGATAGGAAACAACACATGGGGGATTGGCAAAGAATGACTGAAGGTTGATATAAATTGATAAATTTGGATTGGATGGAAAAAAATGGGAGTTGGAGGCTAGAGAACAGGAACCAAAGGTTGAGGTTCAAAGAGGAATGGGAGAAGGACTGGCAGTCATGCAGGTGTCTGAGGAAATGCACTACATACGGGGCCAAGAAATGGGTTTCATCTACAAATGGTTTGTCATTCCATACAGGCTATGAAAAAAGGGAAGGAAGAGAGACAGCTGTTTCTGAAAATGGAAAGAAAGAGAGACAGTTGTTTCTGAAAATGTAATTCCCTGAGAGCAGGTATGTGGTACATGTACCGAGAGTCTAAAAAAGCAACAACAAGGTAGGAAATGACAGCCTCTGTCCAATAAAGAATGAGAGAAATGTTAGACATTCTGTCTCTATCCAATAAAGAATGAGAGAAATGTTAGACATTCTGTCTCTATCCAATAAAGAATGAGAGAAATGTTAGACATTCTGTCTCTATCCAATAAAGAATGAGAGAAATGTTAGACATTATGTAGCTATCCAGTAAAGAATGAGAGACATGTTTGTCATTCTGTCTCTATCTAATAAAAAATGAGAGAAATGTTAGACGTTCTGGTCTTGGGATAGTAAGGAGGGCTTAGACAAAGCTAAAAAGAGAGGCCAAAATGAGGATGGTACTTTCTTTAGTGACTAATATGTAAATAAGCAAGGAAGTGGAGGCAGGCAGTGCATGTGCATGCCACTCCATTATAAGCACATGTTAAGAAATATTGTCATATATATATATATATATATATATATATATATATATATATATATATATGAAGGAGGCTTTTGGGCTTAAGCCATTAGAGAAAGAGAAAACTGCTTGTTTTGAAATTCAGAGAAATAAACAAAATACACAGGATATGGAACTGTTAGCAGTAATTCCCTGTCAGAATACCAAAAATGATGTATGATATCACTTACAGCATAAATCAATAATTGAATGGGTGTCTAATATATGATGATTCCACAATAATCTGCTACTCTCACACACTAGCCCAGCTTCTCTCCAATACTCAACAATTTTTTTCTGCTGTAGAATCATGGCTTACTAACTGCCAGCTATTCTTCATCCACATAAAACGAAGTTCATCCCTGTCCATATTCAAATGCAACTTAGATATATGAATGAAAAACAGAAAAATGACTTCTAATGGACAGAGGCAGCTCCTAAATGCTTTATACCATGCATGGGTCTCCTCTTATTATCTATGGTATGATCCCAGGTATTCTCATTAGGGGTAGTATATAATTAATGACCATGAGATGAGTAAGACCAATCTATAACTAAATGGGATACATTATTTCAAACACAAAAATGGAAATTAGTTTGCTTAATATGGCCTGCAAGAGCAGCTAGCCTAGTACCTACCTAAGGACCTATATTTTTGCCCTGTCCTTCATAAAATATTTCTTGTCTGGTAACTCATGGATGATACAGTAATGCAAGACAATAGAGTTTCAGACTTCTTATTCTATAAAAATGCATACTGATGCTAAACCAGTTGGTGTATGAACTTTCTAAGAGAAATAGAGTTATATTTCAAAATGTGCCCATGATTTCGATTTACAGTTCATAACATATACTTTGGATCATTTTAATGTTATTTTATCAGCTATGATTGTGTATGTGACTGCTTAAATATTTTACTGTTTTTCATACAGGGATATATTGGGAATAACAGGTATTTACACTAAATAATTGATTGATCCTTTTAACTGCTTGTGCCCAGGGCAACATCCCATCTCACCCCACCCTTGCTACTGCTCTGGCCAGAATAGTTTTATGACTCTAGTGGGTGTAAATGACCAAACAGAATTACAAATACCTTACTGCGCATGTTTTTGCTAAACAAGAAACTTTCAGATGTGATAGGTGAAGTAATGTAAGAGCAACATAGATGAATTCCTAAAAAGAATATCGTTACGATTTCATTCAGCCCCAATATAGTGTAAACTGAGGAGTTGAATTGGGACAGAAGTACCACAGAGGGGAAGAAACTGCTAGGCCATGTTTTTTTTTTAAATGTAGAAGTATGCAGATTGTTGTGTAGGGAGGAAGATACACTGGGGAAAGGATTTAGTTGCCCTATAAGGTACGTAACCTTTCAGATGTTCTTCGTGTTTCACTGTTGCAGTCATTACATTTGGATAATCTGCTGGCAGGTTGCCCTTAGTCGGCCTGAATAACAAAGTCTTGAGTCCTGCGTCGGATGCTGTCTCCTCTTCCATGACGTCAGGTCATCAGGGGTATAAAACATGCAGCCGACGCCATTTTAATCAGTCTTTCTTGCCGTGCGGTGCCTGAAGCAGAAGCAGATCGCAAGTGCTGGCCGGCCGACTCCTGAAATTTTCGTATTCGAGTTTTAGAACCGAAGACTTCAAACTAAAGCTAAGTACCCCAATTGGGGAAACTTTTTCTTGCTCTTTACCGATGTCAGTAAAAGTTAATAATTGCATTACTTGTGGGAAGCAAATACCTCATAAGGATTTTCATTTGTACTGTATTCCTTGCCTAGGCCCTGATCACAATGTGCATTGCTGTCAGTTTTGTGCTAAATTTAACCAGCGCACTATTAAGCATCGGTATATTTTTGCTTCTAAATATTTTGGTTCAAGATTTAACTACCCTGAAATGTCGTTGGTTAGCAATCTGACTACCGGAGTTCACAAAAAACACAAGGAAAAAGACAGAGACAGACCGTCGAGGTCCAAAACTGATGACAAAGCTTCTCCTAAGCCAGTCGCCGGTTCGCCGGTACTCAGTGAGGCACTTTCGCAGCCCCTGATATCCATTACTTTTGAGTCGCAGGCCTCTCCCGAGACCCATTAGTTGTCCGGTATGCCACGAGATTCGCAAAGTATTGAACCCGCGGATGTCTCTCCCTTGGATGGGTCCGGAGCCATTGAGCAGGCACTGGCTTCTGAGGGTGTTTTCAGGCCTCAACATTTTTACATTAAACCGATGCCAACAACAAAACCAAGGTCAAAAACAACTTCTATGTCTAAAAAACCGACGAATGAGCCACATACTCAGGCCCCTATGCCTAAAAAACAGATGATCAAAATGGTTGAGGATTTAATTACCTTGATCAGGGGTTCCCAATCCCCCCACTGCTAAGAAGCCTAGGCAAGGCACTGATTATGAATTTTCAGATCAGGTTTCCATTTCTTCTGATTCCTCTTCTGATCAGGAATTTTCTATTCCACCCTATGAGGATTCTGATGCAGCAGGATCCATCCCATCTGCATCTCCTCCTGAGGATTACTCTTTTGGAGAGACTTTGCATACTTTAAGGGAACATTTTCAATGGGAGAGTCAGGACTTCTCTGAATCAAAAAAGAGGCTTAGGGATTTCCTTCTTCTTCCTCAGCATAGGCCTTTGGCAATACCTCCTGTATTAGACATTGTTGATGATGTGTTCTCGGAATCAAGCATGGCTCCTGATTCCCTGCCTCTGGCTCTACACGGCTACACTCGAACATCTACATTTATGGTAAGTGTACACAACTGTACTTTACTATTCTTGCTAAAATGAACTTTTATATCACAACAGAGTTGATAACAACTAGTATGAGGCATCTATTCATAAATTCAAGAAACTCCTGTTGTACAACCCTTTTAAAGTATAAATGTGTAAAAACAGAATTTGACTAGTAGATCTTATAGTTAACTGGTGTAATGTCTTTATAGTCTGCATAAAAGCATACTGTTTTTTTACATACACAAAATGAACCCCAGCTTCACATTTGTATTGGCAGTTGGCATTTGTAATGAAGATCCCTCTTTGAGTTGCTGAAATACCCAAGTGCAATATGCTATGCATTTGTATTTTCTTTGTTGCATGCTCTTGTTTGCAATGAATTTGGATTTAATCCATTACACATGGTATTTTATAGATTATTTTAGCACCTTCATCGCCATCCTTTTTGTGGGATACTTGCTTTCATCTTTATTTAAAATTCATAAACATTTCAGAATGTTCCTCTGCATTAGAAAGAGATGTGTAGCATTCTGTTCTATACCGCATGTTAGCATTTCAAGTATACCCTAAAAAACAGACCAAAACTCCTTGTAACAGATAAAGACCAAGGGAAAGTAGTACTTTCTAAAATGTAAGTGAATACTAATGAACTTAAAAAATGACTTTCTACATATTTTACGTCATCATTGTTGCCAGTGATTATTGAATAGTCATTATCACTGGCAAGCTGTGGAGTTAAATGTGTTAGAGCAAGATATGACAAGTGAGATAACCAGCTTACTACAGTGAAATATTTCTTCAGAATGTAGCATGTTGCAAGGCAAAGCATTCCTCATACCTATATTCAACACAACTGACTTGTTTTCAGATTATCATTAAATTATGTCTGCTGGTATAGTCTTAGTTGTTTCTGTTTTGTTTATTTTCAAATCTTTCAAGTATAGACCATAGCTTTCCATAATGAAGATAAATATATATATATATTTTTTTTGCAAAATGTCAATTTTTCTGGTACTTACTGTAGCTGATTTCGATTTGTTGCTCTTTGCTTGCGGTCTGTAAAGTTGCATTAAGACACACTCTGTAACATTTATAACTAACAGCTGCATTGGCACAGTTTTTAGACTTTGTCAAGTATACCTAGCCCTTCTGGTAAACAATTACATGCAGCAAAACAATGTACCTGTGCCTGCTGTTATGTTTGATGTGTCCTGGTAACACTAAAAATGGTCATTGAGCATTGTATTTTTGAATAATTTAGTTAGAAATTATTGGTACCTTTAAATCTGCTTAATTCCCAGGACATTGTTCTATAAGGATGACTTTTCTAGTGTTTAGAGGAGCATTGCAAAGCATTTCTTATTTTTTCCATGTTTTTGATAATGGCATGGTAGGCAATATAATATATTTGCTTTATACCTTCAGGATTCAGGGTTCAGTCCTGATCTCTAGTCAATGTGCTGTTTTACTGGCTACTCTAAACCATCTATGTATGTTGAATTTAACCTTACCTCTATCCTCATGGCTTGTGTCATGGCTGAAAACCATCTGAGATAGACTAGTTCATTTCTGTGAATGGAAGATAACAGAACACTCTCTGCTGTTCTGTGGTCTTTTTCTGGTTTCAGTCATTTGTTATTGCAACTGGATCAAATCTATGATGGCATGTTACAATATTGTTGTTAAAGAATTTGTAATACACTGTTTGTGTTTTTCCTTGTTATTTGTATTCCTACTGTATAACAACATTAAAAAGATATCAAAAGAATATTTTGTAAGCATGAAGCTCAGTTGTAAATGATGCGGGCTTCATTCTTTCTGTCTACCCTAGTGCTCTTGTCCATTGTATGGTCAACCAGTTTCTCCCACAACCCACGGACTGTCTCCATTTTAAGACTGAGGCCAGTGTGGAAATTAAGGACATCCTGGGGAGTGGTGCCATTGACTGCTTCCACCAGAAGATGCTTTCATTTTATAACCTACCCGTTGGTATCATCCCCCCTGCATTTGCCTGTTACATCAAAGGGCTACTTCCCTCTATGGACCATGCCTCCAAAAAGGGAACATTTAGATAAACTGCCTTCCCATCTAGGATAAGCACACCCATCACTGCATTTTGCTATAGTTTAAAAGTACAAAAAAAATTTTTTTTTGTAGTAAAACCTGAGTGCTGCAGCGTTCTATGCATGTTATAAACTGTAGCAACTGCTAACTACTTTTGTAGCCAACAGTTAGCTACAGTTTAAAAAAAATACACACACACATATATATATATATATATATATATATATATATATATATATATATATATATATATATTTTTTTTTTTTTTTTATTATTAAACTGAGGGGAAGGAGGGTTGGGGCAGGGCAGGCTGAGGGTTGGGTACTGTTAGTAGGATGCCAGTTGGTATTCCTGTAGCCTGGCTTAATTTATTAATTTTTTTTATTTTACATTTGTTAACTGGGGAAGTCCAACTGAACACAGGTCTATTTTCAGCGGAGGCCTGGAGAGAAAAGCTCCACATACACTAAGAATGTATACATACAAGAATACAAAAATACAAATAGGCATACATAAGTAAGCATTAACAATTTCTAGGTAGTTGCAATAGTGAATGACGCATGCAAGAAAAACTTAAGAGTTACATTTTTTTCCTTTTTTTTTTCTTTTCATTAGAATGTTGCTCGATCTGTTCAGAGCCTTACATTAATTAAACAGGTCAACTGGCTCAGTAAAGGACTTATCATTGGACTAGTTGGATCAAGACATATTCCTAGCAACAGTGCAGAGTATGGATTAACCTGGGAAGTAGCATGAGCAAAGCCAGTTATTTAAGTAATGTAGAAGTCCTTTTTTTGTTTTTTGTTTTTTTTTTTTTAATTAAACTGAAAGGAATGAGGGTAGGGGTAGAGCACAGACAGGGGCTCCTGCCCAGGTACCTGAGTGCAGATTTTTTTTTTTTTGCTTTTCCGTTGAAGAGCTGAGGGGTGGGGCACTGGCACAGGGTGCTGGTTGAGCCAGTCACTCCTCTGAGGGGAGCCATTAAGTTATGAACCTGTCTCTATAACTTGCTTTATTAATCTGTTGGCAAAGATTTAGACCCCGAATTCTGTTATCTGTGGGACTTTTTGACTTGTGAATGTACACAAGATTCAGGACAACCTGGGTCTTTAACTGCCCAGGCATATAACTCTTTGAGAAGTCTATCTGACACTGAATAAAGGGGGTAGTTCTTCTAGCCTCTCCTGTTAGCTTTGGGTTTTTACGTCTGCAATCTCTTTAGTTAGGAACCGCTGGGATCTTTACAGTTGTTTAACATGTCTGTTGAGGTACATTCTAAAGGTGGCATGGCATTCAGTGACTGGCCTGATCAGTGCTGAATGTAAAAAGACAATGACCTCTTTAGATCTGAATGATATTCTTTTGACAATTAGATGTGTTAAATATAAGGACTTCTTGACTATTGTTACTACATGATGATTCAAGGATAGGGAATTAGCAACCCAAGTTCCAAGATCCCCGACTATATCTCCAGCCCAGACCTAGTTGACAGCTTTTAGTGACTGAAGTCTGCCAAGTGATTTAGTCATATCTTCATTCTGTTATCAAAGGCTTAATTATAGGCAAGTACTTCTTTACATGAACCAGTTGAGCTAGCGTCTCCCACAGTTTCTACCAATCAGTATGGGAAAACAAACAGGCATTCATACCAAAATTCAAGTCTGACATTACTCACAGCATGTACGCATGTATTTATGTATTATGAAGAACTAAATATACACACCTCTTAGAAGTAGTCAAGGCTGAGATTACTGTCCTGATAAAAGGTAAGAAAAAAAACTGACAGCTTATATAAGACTTAAAACAAGAAAGCTAGAAATACTTTTATATCAGGTAGGTTCATAGGTTCATAGGTTCATACTAGGCTATCTGCCCGAGGGCATTTACAAGCCTAGCCCATAGTTTTTGTACGCTCGCCACCCCTTTAGTATGGGGAACTATACCCATTATTTTGCTGTGCCTCTGTTGAGCAGTGACACTGAGGTAATCCCTGGGGTATATCTGCGATCTGTTTTGTGTGCCAAACTTCCATATGAAGCCACAACAATAGCAATGTTTAGCCTTATTTTCAGCATTGTTACTAAATATATTTGAAAATAGATTATACATTGGTAGTCTAGCCCGATATGCATAAATCAAACTACGTGCTTCATAGTCTAGGTTTTTACATTTTATCATTTACCATCAATCTGTGGTAATCAACCAGTGTAGTACCTCACAGGATGCGCAGTAGCAAATCCCGCCCCAAACACGCCTCCAGGCCAGACTAGGCAGCAGCCGCATGAATATTCATTTGCGGATGGTAGGGGATGTCATTAATATTGAGTACCTGCAGAAACACAAGAAGCTATGCTTATAAAATTATTAAAAGACAGTTATTATTACAGACTTACAGAACCTGTGTAACTCCAACAACACTCTGAATTAAGAAATTCATCAACCATTTGCTATAAGAAACTGCAACAAGACTCTGTTTATTTAGATATAATACCGTTACATTTTAACAACTGAAAATGTTTTCTGAAGAGGGTAGCAGCAGTGTTCCACAGCACTTTTTCAGTGCTGAACTGGTCAGAGGACCTTAAGGCATCCACATCTGTACAGAAGTGGGGGTGGGGGCGCAGTTCCCCCACAAGGGGGTGCAGGGGTCTTGCCTCCCTGAAAATGTAGAAAAAGTAATTTATTTTATTTATTTTATTTATTTATTGCAGTTGGTTTACCAGGATAGTCCACTGGGCCAAAAAGAACCCGTTTTCAATGGAGTCCTGGGGAGAAAAGCTCCAAGACAAAATGTACATTTAACATTTGACAGTGACAATGTAGTTACAGAGAGATATTAATACTATGTAGGCAGTAATAAAAATACAACTTATCAAGTGTAGAATAGCAATAATAACAGTTAATACATTGAAAGAAACATGCTAGTAATAGAACAAATGTGAATATCAATACAGATTAGAGAACAAAACATAGTAACTAAATAAAAGTAGGGTGTAATAATTAGGAAGAGTTAGTTATGTAGGGTGGGAGCAAGAGCATTCCCACTGTGATGCTAGATATAGGAAAAGAGACTTTTTGAAGGTAGAGTGGTTAGAGGTGGTGTGGATGGGTGGAGGTAGGGAGTTCCAGAGGCGAGGCTGAAGGAGAGAAGGTTTTTTCCTGGGGGATGAGTAGGTTTGTGCACTTCTAGTAGATTTTGATTATTTGATCTTAGAACTCTGTTAGGTCGGTGCATTTTAAAGGCAGAGGAAAGGGAGGGACAGAGGAGGGTTTAGAATAAGCTTATGGGCTAGAGTTAGTTGAGTGTAAGTTAGTTGATTGGGGAGTTCTAGCCATTTTAGTTTATGGAGGGAGAAACAGTGGTGAGAGGAGGACTTATGGCTGGTGGCGAATTTTGCAATTTTGTTATAGCAGGTGGTAAGTTGTTTTTTTAACAAGGACTGAAGATTAGTTAGTAGTGGGCATAGAGAAGGCAGGGGATAAGGAAGGAAGTAGAGAGAGTGATTTTAGTAGCAGATGTGAGGTAGGCATTCTGTCTATAAAGCATGCCAAGTTTTTGATGTGTTTTTTTGATGTTTTTTTTGCAGGTGGGAGTTAAATTTAAGTTGGTTATCGATTAGAACCCCAAGTAGTTTGGTCTCTGACACTATTTCAAGAGGAGAGTTGTTTTGAGTAGTAATTAAGAATGTATCCATGTCAGGTGGAGTGACTTTAGAGGGAGTAAATAACATTAGTTTGGTTTTGGTACCATTGAGAGCTAGATGATTACTTAGCATCCATTGCTCTGTGGAAGAGAAGGCATCTTGAGTTAGTTTTTGTAGTGTAGCGATAGAGGGGGCAGAACAGATGATAGTTGAGTCATCTGCATATTGGATGATGCTAGAGAATGGGATTGATTTGTGGAAGTCATTAATAAAAATGTTGAAAAGAAGCGGACCCAGTATGGAGCCTTGTGGAACTCCTGTAGGGGTACTAAGGAAAGAGGAAGTGGCTTTTTTCCATTTTACAGCTTGATGTCTGTTAGATAGGTAACTAGAGAACCAGGATGGAGTTTGTTGTATGCATGAATATTTAGCAATTTACATGATGTGACATGCAAATTAGCATGCCTGTCAGTCTTCCTCGATATCCCCACCCATTTGGCATGCCAATCACTGACAGCACGCCCAAAGTTTCACAGAACTAAGTGTGAGGTACTACACTTGGAGATTACCCATTCTGTTATCAATGCCTGCCATGCACTGTTGAATTTTATGTTAGGAGAAGTTAAATTTTAGAGGGAAGAGTAATCTGGGTAAAAGATAAGAAAAAAATTGATTAATTTTTTTTACCAGGGGGGGAATATTGGGTTTGTGCCCGTCTTCAGGTATGAAACAGGGAACTGCACAGACAGAAAATGTACAGGTGATTTTATTTGTTTCACTAATGTAAAGCTTTTTTGTTGTCATGAAAATCCATTGAATAATCTTGAAACATTATGGTTGTTCTGGAATGACAGAGATACAAAAGTATCTGTATATATACAGAAACTGAAACATTTAAATTCAGCAGTACTAGTAAAAAGACAGACCATCAAACATTACAAGATTTAAAGCCTTGAAACCACCAAGGCAGAGAATGGGACCTGTGTTTCAGCCTTACGATCTCCTAGAATGCTGAATAAGCAAGGATTAAATAAAGATGATAGCTGGGTAGGGCAAAATTGCCATTGCAAAAAGCTAAAATGTATGAAGGAAAACATCACTGTAGTACCAGTGACAGAAGAATGCCCTTGTAGGGATTTTTTGAATCCAACATAGTGTCTTGTAGTTACTTTGTCATGTTGTGATATTGGTAATTTCTATATCAGGATACCAGAGTTGTTCAAGTGAACCAACAATTCACAGATGTCACCCTTTATGGCTTATTTTGGAACATCAGCATGAGGAAGTTATGATTGTTTGGATGTAGAGTGTAGCCATGTTCATAACTGATGTTGCCCGATAAGTTAGAGAGTTTATCCTGAGACAACTCATTGTTTACATATCTTAATATCGCAAACAAGAGGTGATTCTAGCAGTAATACACAAGAGGGTCTGTGTTCTGGTAAACTGCTGTCACAAGACATGAGACTCTAGGATGACTATCATATTTCCTCCAGTTTACAGCAATGCCTCATAATGAGCAATGTTGTTGTTGTTGTGTCTTTCGGCTTTTCCCGGTCAGGGGTTGCCACAGCGGAACTCCAGTCTGCTAATGATTGGCAGTAGATTTTTACATGCCGAGTTGCCAGCTCTGATGCACAACCTTCAACGAAGGTACGCCCATTCACGCATGTCTCCACACAGAAGACGCTCTAGCTGAGAATCGAACAGGACAACGTCTTACTCTGAGGCGACAATGCTACCGCAGCACCACCACCGCAGTGCTTCACAATGAGCAATGCTAATCTGAAATATTAAAGTATTTCCATACATCTTTGGCTTTGGAAAGTAGGCTTAATTTAAGCCTTAAGGGTTTGATGTAAAACATTTAAAGCTCAAACCTCTGAGAAGCATACACACATCTATGTATATATCTATCTATCTATATCTATATATGTATATATATATATATATATATATATATATATATATATGTGTGTGTGTGTGTGTATAGCTATATATAGATGTAGGTATATCTATATACAGATATATATGTAGACGTAGACATAGATATAGCTGTAGATAGATTTGCATGGTTGCAGCAAACACTGTTGAATGAACTTTTAATCAATAAAGTTTACCACTTTCACTTTTATTCAAAAGAGGTCTATAATGAGTTTAGGAAATGTTGAAGTGAAGAATAGTGACTGCTTTTGTTGAGTGAGAGCTGTGTTTACATGACTGTTAATGAGTTTTGTCTTAAAGCTGAAACTTTCAGAAATACCAAAAGCTTTGGATTTAGATGTAGAAGAACCTATTTTGCAAAAAAAAATATTCAGGCTATATCTTCTACCATTGCTGTGCTATTTGTTTTTAAATATTTAGCAACATCTCATTATAGTTAATAGGACAATTAGAAACTTTGAACTACTGCTGCATATTATATTAAGAGTGCATCAAATTAAGGCAAAAAAGATATGGCCATTGTCTTATTGCATAATTACTGAATTCTATGTTATAGCGTGCTGCACAGCAAAGGAGAAAACTTGATTGGTTTCTCCTTTGCTATGAAGTTTTCCAGTGTGGCACAATTGTCTAGGTACCATCTTGTTAATTTCAATATATACCTCCCCGCAAATTCCTTCTGCCCCTACTGAAATAGTGATGTTTTGTGTTAAGGGATTAGACTCCAAATGTTTGATAGTAGAGTGAGGCCTTATCAACATGTTCACTGTAGAGGAAGACCCAGATGCCTTGGTGACAATTTTTGTAATGGAGTGGTTGCCAGTAAACTAGATGCTTTTGCTCTTTATCTTTGTATATGCTCCCCTGCATACTGTGCTAATTAATCTTGATTTATTGTCTCCCTGAAAATAAGCGGGTATGGGGGGGGGCTCAAGAGAAAATAGATATGCTGACAACTTAATTTTAATTATGTAAATTGTTTATATACTTGTAGTGTAAGAAGTGCTATAATTCTGGTCTGAAATCAGGGGGACAAAACAGGCTTGTTAAGGACCTTTCAAATGTTGGAACAGTGCTTAACAAATGTTTGTTAAGCACCTCTAAGCACTGTTAAGCTCTAGACTCATGCTTGAGTGTAACAGTGGCCAGTGCCACTCATCACAAAACAGTGGCAGAGGCTAAAACAGCCTGAAAACTGTTAGACATTTCACCCTGTTGCACTTTTAAATAGGCAGTATGGCAGAGTGAAATGTCTACTGCTTCTAAAGCCAATAATTCCTCAGAGGAGCACTCCACTTCTGCCTGCTATCTATGTTATAGTGCTTCATACGTCTACGTTTTTTTCTGTTCAGTATCTGGTAGTATGTCTGCACCATGCACTGAAAAGAATTATGATTGGGTCTGTCTGATCTTAACTCTTATTATGCATTCTCATCATGGATGTCACCACTCAGGCTTTGCTTCAATTTTCTGTCAAGGTGAATTTCTTAATATCTGTCTTAAACACATATTAAGTTGGTTATGATGGAAGATGTGGTCATAATCCTCTATATTGCAAGTGACCTTATCAAATGTTAATGCAAGTTTTATTTTACTTAGCTTGAGCTTAGAATTTATGTATTTATTTTTGTCTGTTAACTATTTAAGTGGGCTATGTAGACCAACCCTTTTCAGCCACAACCTGTTGGACGAACGAAAAGACAAAAAAGAAAGACACCTGAGTCACAGAGAAGCATAAGCTGTGAGATTTCAAAAGGAGTTATGCCTGGCACACTAAGTTGTGTCAAACAGTAACGCCACAATCACTTCTAAAAAGATGGCGCCCAGGTGTGCAGACTAATGAAGAATCTCAGAGACCTACAATTAGTTGTAAAACATAAATCATTATTGCAGCATCACCTGACTTTATCATTTTACACTGCTGCTGGACACCAATGCAGAATCATTAAGTAGTTTGAATGGGCCTTTCCTGATTAGATAGGCCTTCGTCTGTTCACTGGTACTGACATTGCAGTCATTCAGTTTATGTACCAAGTACAGCCTTTAGTACCAGGTCCTACGTACAAGTGGTGATGAAGGAATGGTCATATTTGGACAGCAGTCCAATTTGAAAGCCAGAACTGGTACCACAGGTGGATTTGATAAAATTCCTGCAGTTCAAACATTGATGTAAAGGTATGGCTATGGGTACATCTAGTTTCAGGTGGTCTCAGCACTTATGTGTCAGGCTCACATATCATTGGATTACAGCCGAATAAGTAGTAAACTTCATTCATTTTGTACATTTCAGAATTCTATTATTTCCTCCCAGCACACTGAGCATTCCTTATTCCTGCAGCATTAGCATACCATCAGGTAGATGTAAGCATTCATACCCTCCCTGTATGACGTTGAACAAATGGGTGGATAAGAATTTTATATTTTGAATAATAATACTTGATAGTGGTGTCCATCTGCAATGATACTCAAAAGTTTTTGTAATTAGTCTCATGATTTACAAATGTAACATGAAAGTTAGACATTTGCCAAGTTTGACAAATATTTCAGTTCTGAATGACTCTAGCAACAAATACAATTCAAATTCACATATAGCAAATATGTTACTTATAAACGTTGGTATGGAATAACTGAGAGTTTTGCAAATGAACCAAAGAAAAAAGTTGAGAAATTTGTAATAATATCTGGCAATGAACTGTATTTTATGGGTATTACATCAGTGATTACAATGCTTTTGTCAAGGGCATGTTGGTCTTTATGAAGTTGTTATATACATAAATTTATGCGAATAGGAGTCATTAGGAACATTTAGAATATTGTTTAATGTAATGTAGGCCAAGCAAGTGAAGGTATAGCCTAAACCACATCATACAGCATCATGTCTCTTAAAATTATTTTCTTAACCATCTGAAATGACTTGACATTTGTCCATCTCTCTCTCATTTGGGTAGAATTTGGCACAGGATACTCTCAGAATATGTTTTGATATTTCCTCTCCCATGCTTAAAGTTGTCTCTGCCACACTTACTCATTTGTTGTATGTAGTATGTTGTACTGCTCTCTTATTAAGATATGATTATGTTTTTGTTCCTATATTAAGCCATGGCACAAAAGGAACCCTGTGGTCTATTCTGCTTATCTGCTGAATATAATATAATGTTTAATAAGTGGGAAACACTAACCCTGGAATTAAGGAAGGGTTACTAGCAGTGGTAAGTCCTAGTGCAGCTGTTTTTCCACTGGTGGTATCCCTGTCCAATTCATAGACACCCCTACCACTGTGATTTTGCATGGTCTATAGAATTACTACAGCGGGTTGTCTCCGTGGCTTATGGCATTGTTGATGAGGTACTCTGGGATTGCAGAATATGGTAATTCTGCCTGTGCTCTCCACTGGAAATTTCTTGCAGTAAGGAATTTACACAGCTGAGCAATTTGTAGAGTCCCTTGACTACATAAATTAACATGTATAATTAACACAGTCAAAAGGCTTTACTCGCCCATTACCTTCAAAGGTTGAAACTGTTTTGGAAGTAATTGCTGGTGAGTTTAGTGTAGAGGTAGTGGTGGGGGGATGAGTGTGCATAAATGTGTGTGTGTGTGTGTCTATAGGGGTATGGGGTGGTCTCAGACGATTAATTGTGTGTGTGTGTGTGTGTGTGTGTGTGTGTGTGTGTGTGTGTGTGTGTGTGTGTGTGTGTGTGTGTGAGTGTCTGGGAATGTCTATTTATGTTTTTTTTGTTTTTTTTTTTTGGTGGGGGCATTTTCACACCTCTCAACTCCCCCTAGACTAATGAGCAAAGACTGTAATATGGCCCTAAATTTTAATGAGTCTCATTTTAACACCTTTATTGAATTATCACTTAAGACACAGGCAAACATACATTTATATAAAAGAAAACAGACTGCATTAGCATGTTCCCAGTTGCAGACATTATACATTTCATATATTATTTTGTATAACTTTCATCAATCCAACGTTACATAAATTGATCAATTCCTGCCTTCCTTTAAACCTGACTCCTCCTCCAAAACATTATTCTGCATGTATTGTTCCTTCAGTTTCCATTTTTTCCTATAATTTACCCCAACCCTTTTCTAAATATCCTACTTCCATTTCTTTTATGTCTGTTACAAAAGTCAATATTTTAAATACACTTGGTTTAAACTTTGATTTCCATTTTCCAGTAATTACTTTTTTGGCAGCCACCAGAATTAAACTTAACAAAGCCTTAGCAAGTCTAGGCAATTCATATCCTGTATCCCAACTTAAAAAAATAATTTTCTTTCTTAAATAATGTCATTGTGTAATAGCAATATCCCACTTCTGGGTGTGGGTAATGCTGGATTTACCCACTGTTGTCTTTGTTTGGCCACTCGGGCTTTGCTCTCATGAGCAAACCACAACAACCGTGGGTAAATCCAGCATTACCCACACCCAGGTGTGGGTTATTGCTTAAATATGTCTTATGAAATATTTCTAAGAATCTATGTTAACATCTTTTGGGAATGACACACACTCACTGTGTGCTAACACCCAATTCTTGTGAAGTTTTTATTTAATGGAAGATTGTCATGATAAAATTTATTCAGAAGGCAAGTAAATACAAATGCTAAGTGATTCTTTGATTTGTTCTGCCATTCTGAAGTTTTTATTAGAACTAATACAGATGACATGCTTAGGTATTCTGGGTAATCATTTAGATTGTTAATAAAGCTAATGTTTCCTTAGACTGTTAAGCACTAAATTCAGATTATATATATCCTAATATGTCTCTTGCTTCCTTAGTGAATAATTACTGTATATATAAATGTTTAATGTTTCTGATAATAGTGTATGTAACTCATCTCTAAAACTTAACTGGAATTAATATCTGATTAGTTGTTTATCACTACTATTTTTCTCTTAATTTATAATATATTCTCCACTTTTTACTTTGTTTTCATGGGCTCGAACCAACAAAGGTTGATGGTTGGGATAGGTAGTCTTGCAGATTTCGCTTTTTTTTGCTAGACTAGGAATGTATCTCATTCCATGTATAGGATGTATTAAAATTTATATCAGAGTTAAATATGCTATTTTTTTGTTATTTAACTGTTTTTATAGTTTTGAAATGCCTGACAAAATTGTTTTACTTTTATCTTTCATGGGGAAAGTTATTTGGATTGAGATAAATAGAAATACAACAATTGATATTCTGTTGTCTATTCAGGAAGTGTATCATGTATACAGGATTCTAGTAATACAAGTTCCTTTATTATTTGTTATCTTTAAACATTTCTGATATAGATTTAACTTTGATATCCTTAAATACTAATGGCTTAAACAACCCATATAAGAGAGCTAACCTCCTAAGGTATCTTAAACTAAGCAAGGCTCAAGTAGTTTTTCCTCCAAGAGAGACACTTTAAAATAAATTACACATTTATGTGGGACCCTAAGGAATACATAATACTTGTTCAATCTTCTTATAAAAATAAGACCAGAGGAGTAACAATTCCATGGAAAAAGACTTTCTTAAATCCCCAAAGTATTTACAAACATGTAGATAATGATGGACTCATAGCCTTAGTTATAGTTAAGTTTAACAATAGAATTTCGACCCTGGCTAATTTATACTGGTTCCTGGGTATGGGGGTTGGACTAGTTAAGAAACATTTAGATTTTATTACAACTACTTCTAAAGGTAATATTATACTAGGAGGTGATTTCAACTGTATCACAGATATTACAGAAACTACTAATGGGAAATCTCCTAGACTATTGCCCTCAGCCAAACAGCTAAAAAAATGGACAGAAATGTTTAAATTAAAAGACACATTTAATGCTTTGGGACCAAATTCTTTACTATTCTCACACCAAGACTATAGACACAGTACCCAAACTAGAATAGATAAAATTTATATCTCACAAGATCTTGTCCCTTTTCAGATCATAATTCCCTGTTGTTAACAATACACTTGGAATTCAATCAATTAGTTATTACTTCAAGGATTCCTTCATATATCACAAAATTAAAGATTTTAAATCTTAGATAACTTCTGAACTTTAGCTTTTCTTAGAGATTAATCATAAACCTGAAGATAACACAATTATGGTTTGGAATTCTCTTAAGGCTTAATCATATGGTAAAACCTTTAGCTGGTACAAAAATAAAATTAAAGAATGGGACTCAGAGTTACAGTATCTCCAAAATCAGTTATTATCTCTTAAATCTAATAATAACTTAATTGCTACAGATAATAAGAAGAAAATAGATGAAGCAAATAAGAAATACAATGAAATATTAACCCATAAAACTAATTTAGCTATGGAAAAACTGAAATTAAATTCTTATGCTACCTCTCCTAAGCATCTTCATAATCTATCTATGAAAGTTAAGCTACAATCAAAAATGAATAACATTGATAGTATCTTTCATGAAGGGAAAAGGAAAAAAGTCTCAGACACAGGGGACATTCTGGAGGCTTTTAATTCATTATGCAGAGCACCATAAAGATAAAATAAGTACAAATGAATATGAGGAAGTTAGAGAATATAGTTCCCAACATAAGAATCCCTGAGGAACATAAGTTAGATCTACAAAAAACAATTTCTCAAAAGGAAATTATAGATGGGATTAAAGGAAGTAAGTCTAATAAAGCACCTGGAATAGATGGCTTAATTATCAAAATGTATAGATTGTTCCCTTCTTCTATAATCTCTCTCCTACATAAAACCTTTCTTGAAGTTCAAACATTAGCAAATATTCCTCCTTCTTGGAGATGTTCTGTAATTTCCCCTATATTAAAAGAGAATAAAGACACTAATCATTACAACTCATATAGACCTATTTCTTTGTTGAATAATGATTATAAACTATGTCAATTATGGTCAATAGATTGAAAATACCCATATCTAAAATAATAAATGAAGACCATACTGGTTTCATACATAACAGGCATACACAGGATACTATTAAAAGAGTTTTAACACTGATAGATTACCTCAATAGAGGAAACTATGAAGCATTGATAATAGGTCTAGATATTCAAAAGGGCTTTGACTCCTTAAATTGGGGTTATTTATTTAAAGCCTTATTGTTATTTGATTCCCCCTTTTTTATAACAGTGACAAAGAAAATCTATGAAAATAATCTAGCATATGTCAAATTAGGTCCCTTTACTTCCAAAGCAATCCAAATCACTAGAGGTACTAGACAAGGATGTCCCATGCCCCTATACTATTTGCTCTGGCCATAGAAATACTTGCCATTTTAATACGTAATAACCTAAAGATAAGAGGTATAAATATATATGACCAATATATTTTTAAAATAATGATGTTTGCGATGATGTCTTACTTACCTTACCAAACTCTAAGGAAGTGTTAGGTGAAGTGGCTATAGTTACAACAAATTTCCAAAATATATCAGGACTCTCCTTCAACAAATCTAAATCAAAATATTTATTATTAAATAAAAAAAGTACATACAGGTTCCAGCTAATCATATTATTGGAAACCAAGTTTCAAGTCTAGACTATTTAGGAATAGTCCTAGGTAAGAATATAGAGGAAACCTTACAGCTTAACTATGCTAAAGCCATAGATTTAAGACATTAATAAGCAAATGGAATATTTTATTTATAACATTTGATGATAGGTTACAACTGATAAAAATGGTTTTGTTACCTAAAATATTATATCTAGCACAAGCCCTTATACTTCTACGAGGAAAGAAAATTCTTAAAGAAATCACTTCAACTCTGATGAAATTCCTATGGTACCTCAAAAGAAATAGAGTGGCATATTCTCATCATATCAGAAAATGGGAACGGGGGTGGGGTAAAATTCCCAGAGATTGAAACTTATATAAAGCCATCTATGAACTACCACATAGGCAATAGTCTACTTAACACCGAAAGTATGATAAGAGACCTTCGGACACAGGTGGACAGTAGTCTCTCCTTTGATAAACACATCGCCACAGTAGTCAGGGAATCCTTCTACGTGGCACACCTCATCACAAAAGGTTTCTCATCCAGGAAAAAAGAGGTCATTGTTCCCCTCTACTCATCACTCATTAGACCCATTATAGAGTACAGCACCCCTTTTGGTATGTACCTCACAAGACATCTGCAGCAGCTGGAAAGGCCACAGAAATAACTCACAAAGAGGATGAATGGCCTCAAACAGATACCCTACACAGACCATCTCAAAAAACTCCAGCTTTACTCTGTTGCATATCGTCTACTCAGAGGCGATCTCTGCCTAACATACAAAGCTATGTCAAACCCAGAGCTGTTGGACATGCTCCACTTAAAGAAATTCCAATCCCTCCGAGCTACATGCTCTAGGGGCCTAAACCTTGTCACCACAATAAGCAGAACATGCTAGAGGGATAGATTCCTGCCCCTGAAACTTCCCATACTCTAAAACAAACTACCTATCTGTATCAAACAAAGCTCCTCATTAGCACTCTTCAAGAAAAATCTTGAAGATTGGATGGGAGATAGGAAATTCACCCCGGGGATCACTTCTGTGGGTCTACTTGACAGGGGCACAGGAAAATATTTTTTTGGGAGGCAAAAGTCAGGGTACCATTTGGCTAGGCTTATATAGGCCCTAGAGCCAATAGCCTAGTACCTACCTATGAACCTATAATTAAAATAGTGATGAATTGGATAAATCCTAGATACTCTTCCAGTTAGAAACAGTTACACTCCATTATACTAATGAATGAAAATTACTTATCAAAAAATGCTTTGGTAACTGACAAAGATAACAAGATATGGCACTGTTTAAGTTTAAATTTATAGTATATTACAACAAAATTAACTAAACTAACACTAATAAACAATATTTTGATGTGTTTAGAAAATTCATTAACAGAAATCTAGATATAAAACTGTGGCATAGATTTTTAATACCATTTACTATTACAAGGGATTTCCCTGATAAAACACATAGAGAGATTTTTGGTTTATGGGAAAACAGTAACCTATTTTGTTGGTTGCAATGTATTGAAAACCAAGAAGCTTTGAACACACAAAGTATACTGTAAACCTATGGCCTATCCCCTAATGACTGGTTGGTTCTTCAGAGTGTCACAGCATACACTAAGGATCTGTGTAGAATAATACATAACTCATCCTTCAAAACCATACCAGAAATTATATACTAGATTTTTGGAATTCTATATAATAATATCAATGTTAAGAATGAATTATCATATATATATATATATATATATATATATATATATATATATATATATATAAAACACGTTAATTGTCTATAAGACAGCTCCTACTGGCAATACCTAACTAAAGGGTTTCAAGTATCATTATCAATGGAAGATAAAACAAACATTTTATTTTCAGTTAAACTAACTTCTTATTCACAATTCTGGAGGATTTTTCATTGGAAATTTCTACACAGATCCTTTTTGACACATGAGAAACTCTCAAAAATGAACCCTTCAAACAGCAAGTTATGTTGGAAATGTCATCTGTCCACTAATGCTGACTGGTCTCATATTTTTATGACTGTACTAATATTAAACCATATTGGAATGAGATTAACAAATTTCTTCAAGCTATCTATACTGATATATTTGTTTTGACAAAGTCTTTAATTTTATTGAATGTTGTTAATAGTA
The DNA here is from genome assembly GCF_019279795.1 of Protopterus annectens. Classification (NCBI taxonomy): domain Eukaryota; kingdom Metazoa; phylum Chordata; order Ceratodontiformes; family Protopteridae; genus Protopterus; species Protopterus annectens. Next base: position 750,495,676 of record NC_056743.1, read on the forward strand.
ATAATATGAAGAAAGATGACCTGTATTTGTTGTGGACAATGTTAGCAATAGTCAGAAAATGTATAACTAGAAGATGGAACTCTAATGTAGCACCCACAATGGAGGAATTCCTGTCATCACTGAAGAAATGCATACTAATGGAGAAAGAACTAAAGAGTTAAGAACTTTTCCTAAGCCATTGGTTAATAGTCCGTGGAGGAAAGTTTTGAATTTGATTGATACCCTACAGATGGAAATAACTCTTCCTAACTACCATAGTTTATATATTAACTTATTATTTAACTACAAATGTTTTTATCTGAATCCTTTTTGTCAGGCTGAATGTAAATACTGTAAATAGTTATTTAATGTTATGAATGTATTAAATTATTGTGTTATTTCATCAAAGTAAAGATCATTTGAGTAAAAAAATAAATAAAGATACAAAGCAGCACACAGCATTGTAAAGTCTAGATTGCTCATCAACCAAGAGTTAATGTGTCACAGAACAATGTTTACACTGCATATAGCAGGAAAAATGTGTTTGCTGCACAAAAAAACAAATCAGGCTAACAGGATGAGTGTAAGGCAAAGCTTGCAAAGCCAAACACAAGGAAAAGCAGATGATCAGAAGGAAAGGAGATGCTAGCAGAAAAAGCACCCAGGATTAACTGATTTAAATGCAAAGGAAGTTTAAAATGTAAACATTTGAAATCTCAGGATCCACTAGAGTGAGTCCCAAAGCATAGAGACTGAAAGGCCAAAATAGCAGACTTACATATAAATCTGAGATGACCACTTCCTGGAATATTTCTTTTTCCAAGGTATGGCGATCTTTGAGTTGCTATATATAAGTCTGTGAGTGTGGGGGTGCAGGGGGACTTGCTCCCCTGCAAAAAAACAAGTTTAAAGGAGAGGAGTGATGTGCAAAATTTGCTGTTCTCCTGGACTTTCTCTCTCTTTTTTTTCTCTCATCATGTTAGCACTCAGCATTTCTAGTGCTGACATTTCAATAGAGAGCCAGTTTAAAATAATAAAGAATCTCCCTAGCGACTGTACTTGTGAAAAAATGTATGGAATAAACTGAAACACATTAATCGATGAACACAAAACCAAGCTTCAATTTATTGATAGTCAAGCACTACTTCATTCTCTGCTGTAACCCAAGAAAGCTTCAGAACTGAGGTTCAGTGATTACAGAAAAATGGAGATAAGGCTTAACGGGTCTATATTAGATCAGCAAACGCTTAAACAAGCGAATGCTGATTGATCAAACTTATTTTAGCGAATGTTCAAAATATCGAAGCAACAGAAACCTGAATTTTTTCCTAGGGAAAGAATTTGGTTGTCCATTTCTGTTGCTTCGGTATTTTCAGTGCTGTGGTGGAAAGTTACGGGTTGGATTCAGGTAAGTGTGCGATTGTGTGGATGTGAGTGTTAGGGTGGGTTAGGTGAGTTAGGGTTAGGGCTCGGGTTAGGTATGTGTGCAATTGTGTGGACGTGAGGGTTAGGGCGGGTTTAGGTGAGTTAGGGTTAGAAAGCGGGTGAGGTGAGTGTGCAATAGTGACGGACCTTAAGGTTAGGGTTTGGGTTAAGGTAAGTGGATAGTTAGTGGTGTGTGCATAGTTTAGTGTAGGGTTAGGTGTCAGATTTTAGGTGTATGTGTGTGGATTTCTATTTGTTTGGTGTGCTTGTGTTGTGTGTATGTGTTTTGGATCAGCAATTTCTTTTCCCTAGGAAGAAAATCGCTGATCTGACAGTTCGAGATTGTAAGCTTTCGCTTACATAAAGTCGATCAATCAGTGTTCACTTTTTAAAGCATTCGCTGATCTAATATAGACCCAGCTTAACCAGTCAGTTCATACCTCTGAACCTGTAGACATTGAAAATAGGAACAGAGGCTCTTGAAAAATAGGTATATTTAGCCTTCTCCCCAAAATCCACCTAATTAGTATACCAGTTTTATACTGAATAGCACAGAACTCATCAAATATAAGTAGGATTATGGGATGTTACTTAGAAACACAAGCTTAAAGAAGTGAGTATCAAAAATGATGCAAAAATATTAACATACTATTACTGACAAAATGTCATTAATGAATAATGTTACAGAAATCTAGTTATTTTTGCTTCTGAAATAGGGAGATGTAAGGCATGGTTCTTCTTTCTTTAAACAGTATGTTGACTAGGGTCTATATTAGAACTGTAAAAGTCCTATTCACGGAATACTTAAACACTGACACATATTAAGTGAATCGCAAATACACCGAACGCCCTAAACCGCGAAATTCAAAAACTCGAACTGTTATAGTTGTCCAACCCCACCGCCTGCTACATACTACCTACCCAAACAAAATAAATAAACCACATACATACATACACTAACCAAAACCCTACTTCTAATCCTAAACTAAATCTTGCATATACTACCATCTATGCACTTACCTTAACCTGCACCCTAACCCTAAGTTCTGTAACTATCGCACACTTACCCTAAGAAGCTATACCCAAACAAAATAAATAATCCACACACATACACTTAACATAACCCTACTTCTAACCCTACACTAAACCTCACATACATTACCATCTATGCACTTACCTTAACCCGCACCCTAACCCTAAGGTCCATAACTATCGCACACTTACCTTACAGAGCTATACCACAGAAGGGCCAACCATGATGATTCGACATTTCGGATTTTGCGCTTCAGGACAATTGGTGTTTTCGCGGTTCGATGAATACGTGTCGACATTTCCATATTTGGGTAAGTGGACCTTCGTGGTTTTAATAGGGAACCGTTGACCATGTGGTCTGGTTTTCTTTGCAATAATTATCTTGAAAATTGTGTGAAGGCACAAACCAAGTCTCAAAACAGGAAAGCACCACCAAAAATAGATACAGTTGCTCACAAAAGCATGTGAAGAAGTAAATCAATCATGAAAACAGGTGTATACTTCCAAAACAGTTAACGTTAAGATGTTTGGTTCCAAATATTTATACTGCAGTAAATTTTGCTTATCCAGTTTCATTACCACAAAGGTGTATGGTGAAAGTCCTAGAATGAAAGAAGACTGCCATACTTGTAGAACTAAGTTGCAAAGCTATGCTACGAAAGCAGGTAAAGACTGTGCCAGAAAACTGCACATGCTGACTTAAGTGGGCAATTCTTTTATTTATTCATAACTACAAAATAAATTATTCAAATATACCAAGTGGTTTCAAATATCAAACTATTTTTCATAACATGTCTTTTGAACTCCATGTGAAAAGTTAAATGCCTCAAAAGATATGGCCATTTTATCTTTGTAAAATCATTCATTAGGATCTACAATGAAAGGCTGAGTTTAGTTTTGTCAAGACTTAAATAAGAACAATAACTAAATGATGCAGTATCAGAAACACAAAACACTGTACCAGAATATCACACATAAATTATTAAGGTAGACTCTATTAAAGCAAACTTGCAGGTGGCTGCTTCACCCCTCTACCCTCCAGTGGGGGGGGGGTCTATGGCCCCACCCTGCTGTGTAAACATGCTAGCTGCATTCTTGCATAAATGTGCAGTAAAGAGTAAACTTTATTTACGAAACACCCAACTTCAGATTCAGTACAAACAACAGACAAGAGCACATATTTGAGCACAGAAGACCTAACAAAAGAAGTACTCAGTATTACAAACCCCTAATAAAGCATCCATAACATTTCAAGTCTCGACAAAATGAGACTCAGCATATTCTGCCTATAGGGATGACTGCAATTAGGGGTATACAGAATAGGCAAGAGGGGCTGGAATTTACTGGAGAAAACAGACAAAGGAATCAAGGTATTAGGAGCAGATAACTAGAGTGGAAAAGTAACAGAATGGGAAGAGACCAAGAAGACCTTTTGACTGCAGGCTAGAGACTGCCCTCCTATCAGAGACTGACATCAGAGTATAGACAAAGAAAAAAGGGATAAGGAAGCCAATGTAAAAGATCTGCTCTGGTTGGGTTTTTAGTTAAATCCAAATCAGAATCTACTGTGAGAAAGGGACAATTAGTAGAGCATATATAATACTGCACGCAGAGTATAAGAATCAATCAGAGGAAGTTAGACGAGACTGGGAAGAACAGATTGGATAAGCAATTCACAAGGAAACGATGATATATGTAGGGCTCCCAAATATGCAACAAAGTCCAGAAGGCTTATGATTTTTGCTTGGAAGTGTTTGCAAAGATATTTTTATACCCCAAACAGACTCCAACAAATTTTTCCTTGGATAGATGGCAAATGTTAGAGGTATAATCGGGAAGAAAGAGGTAATATATGTTTTAGGACTGTAATAAGTTGGCAGACATTAAAAATTCCCTAAAGATACTCTGTCAGAAATATTGGGAGTGTAAATGGGTATAACTAAGGAAATTATTTTTTTAAGTTGGGATACAGGATCTGAATTGCCTAGACTTGCTAAGGCTTTGTTAAGTTTAATTCTGGTGGCTGCCAAAAAAGTAATTACTGGAAAATGGAAATCAAAGTTTAAACCAAGTGTCACAAACAAACCACCAATCGATTCCCTCTGGATAAACGCCAAAGCACCAACAAATGTAGGATAGCAGTACAACAAAAAAAGACTTTTAGTGCTGTGGCTGAACGATAACACAATGTAGAAAAGCTTCTTTATTAAACGAGATGTGAGCGCTTTCGCAATGTATCCCACTGCTTCTTCAGACATAATAGCAATCACACTACCTGATCTACTATATATACTAAAAAAGAAAAAAAATACTTACTTTTCTTAAATAATGGCATTATATAATGCCTCCTTGCTGCCCTTCCGCAGCTGTCCAGTATTCTGCGGCAGTTCTGATGTACTGCACATGCGTATGGTTACGCAGTACATCAGAACTTTGTGTGTGTGTGGAAGCAACGGAGAAAGGAAGATCCGTTGCTTTTAAAAACTTGTCTCGCTATGTTAAAAGAGTTTAACATAGTGAAATAGCTTTAAAAAAAGCAACAGAGATTTTCCTTTCTCCGTTGCTTTTTTTTAAAGCTGTTTTGCTATATTAAACAAGTTTAACATAGTGAGACAGCTTTAAAAAAAGCAACAGAGAAAGGAATATCTCCATTGCTTTTTGTTAAGATAGCGAGATAACAGCAACGGAGCTCTTCCGTTCTCTGTTGCTGTCCAAAAAAAGACATACTAATAGAAAAAGTCCAGGCGACCGGACCTTTTTCCATTAGTATAAGTTTTTGATTTACAACATGCACGCTGACCAATCAGCATGCACGTTTTGGAATATTAATGGGGGGTCATTGTATAATTGTCCTTAATTAACTCCTACACTTTTGGAATAGCAGATGTTTAAATGACTGACTAAAATCAATAATAATTAATTGGCATCAGTTAATATGACAAAAATTAGTAAAAAACATTATTTATATAAAACTTATTATGGATAACAGGTCTTAAAAGTGAATGACTCAAAGACAGAATTAAGATAGAAATAGCTGTAAATATCTACCACAGTAACAGGGTAATACTGAAACTCATAACTTGTTTGTTGTGTTATCACAAGTCATAGATATTACTGAGCTCTTTCCCTGTCATAAAGTGCTAATATACTAAAAAACATGACTTTATATTAACCGAAACACGATATCTAAAACATAAATAATATCTAAGACACAATAAGAACATCAACATATTAGATACAAAGTAATTATAGTTCAATCAAAATTATTCACACATGTATTTGCTAGGATATAGTATGGTATTTGAGTATCCTTACAGTTATTATCATTAGTCATAAGCATTTCCTGTAAATGTATAAGCCTATACTAAACAATTGCTAACTGCATAAGAAAGTTATTGTAAAGATCTATTTATAAAAAACTCCAGTATATTCACTAGAAATAGTGGCTGTAATTAACTGTTTACAAGAAAAAAATAAAATTTCTGTATATATTTGATCACAAAATATAGTCACTATTATAAAAGGGAACCATGAATATGTTTGCAGACAGTGTAGCTCATAATTCTTGTAAAAGAAGCCTACTATGCTATATTATACCATGACCCCCATTAATATTCCAAAACGTGCACGCTGATTGGCCAGCGTGCACGTTGTAAATCGACTTATACTAATGGAAAAAGGTCCGTCGCCGGACTTTTCCATTAGTATAAGTCTCTTTTAAAACACTGTCTCGCTATGTTAAAAGAGTTTAACATAGCGACACAGGTTTAAAAAAAGCAACAGAGATCTCTGTTGCTTTTTTTAAAGCTGTCTCGCTATGTTAAACTCCTTTAACATAGCGACACAGTGTGTAAAAAGCAACGGAGATCTTGCTTTCTCGGTTGCTTTTTTTTAAACCTGTCTCTGTTGCTTATTTTAAAGCTGTCTCGCTATGTTAAACCCATTTAACATAGCGAGACAGGTTTAAAAAAAAAAGCAATGGAGAAAGCAAGATCTCCATTGCTTTTTACTGTTTCGCTATGTTAAATGGGTTTAACATAGCGAGACAGCTTTAAAATAAGCAACGGACATCTCCGTTGCTTATTTTAAAGCTGTCTCGCTATGTTAAACCCATTTAACATAGCGAAACAGTAAAAGCAATGGAGATCTTGCTTTCTCCGTTGCTTTTGGCCACAGCTCTGATGTACTGCGTAGGCATCGCAGTACATCAGAACTGCTGGATACCAGCCAGCTGCGGAAGGGCAGCAAAGAGGCGTATACAATGCCATTATTTAAGAAAAGTAATTATTTCTTTTCTTAAATAATGTCATAGTATAATATCAATAACCCACTTCTGGGTGTGGGTAATGCGGGATTTACCCACGGTTGTCTTTGTTTGGTCCCTCGGGGTTCGCCCTCGGGGCCAAACCACGCCAACCATGGGTAAATCCCGCATTACCCACACCCAGGCGTGGGTTATTGCTATATTAACCAATCAGAGACTTGACATTCACAGTTAGGCTTGCATGTACACATTAGATGTAATGTAATCTGATCTGCATGCATAGAATGCATAATGTCATGAGCTAAGCAAGAAAGCTTCACTTCTTAGATTTCAAACTGACATTTTCCTGCCCAGCACACTACACAGCACAGTTTCCTGACCTCACTTTAGCTGTATCACAAAGTCTGCTTATTTACAGTAACAAATGTAAAGTTTAACTCTCAGATACTTCAGTAAATTAACATTCAAGACACAAGAAATCACCTATGGACATCACAAACCATCATACCTCTCAACTGCACCGAATTACTCGGTTTTTACCGAGTTTTGGGGTCCAAATAACGGGGTGCCATGATTCCTGAGTGGCACCCCTTCATTCATGATTTTTTTTTAATTTTTCTTTTTGCGCTTTTGGAACTGACGTCATCACGTGTGCGATGACGTCAGCTCCGTCAGCCTGTCGGAAATGAGCTCATTGAGCTCAAGGGCACACATTTCTGGCTGGCTGCGAGCGCGGCTTGTAGTAGGAAATAACTGTTTCTTGGTCTCTGGTAGTACTGCCTTACTTGAGCATGGAGTGGCAACTGCTTTTACTGAAGGAAATGACTTACTTAAGGATCAGGTACTGCCAGTTCTTATAGTATTAATTGTCTTTTCTTGCTGCTCTGGTAAACAGCCATGCGTGCTCTCTGCTCTGTTAAACAGCCATGTGTGCTCTCTGCTCTGTTAAACAGCCATGTGTGCTCTCTGCTCTGGTAAACAGCCATGCGTGCTCTCTGCTCTGTTAAACAGCCATGTGTGCTCTCTGCTCTGGTAAACAGCCATGCGTGCTCTCTGCTCTGGTAAACAGCCATGTGTGCTCTGCTCTGGTAAACAGCCATGCGTGCTCTCTGCTCTGGTAAACAGCCATTCTCTCTGCTCTGGTAAACAGCCATGCGTGCTCTCTGCTCTGAAGCAGCCATGTGTGCTCTGCTCTGGTAAACAGCCATGCGTGCTCTCTGCTCTGGTAAACAGCCATGCGTGCTCTCTGCTCTGGTAAACAGCCATGTGTGCTCTCTGCTCTGGTAAACAGTCATTGCTAGTGATTTCATTTGCTCGCTGCTGCTTGTGAACTACTTTTTGCTGGTATGTTTTGCAAAGTTGAACTACTTTTCACTGGTACTGCCGTTTGCAAAGTTGCTCTTTAAACTGATTGTGTGTGTGTGTGTGTGTGTGTGTGTGTGTGTGTGTGTGTGTGTGTGTGTGTGTGTGTGTGTGTGTGTGTGTGTGTGTGTGTGTGTGTGTGTGTGTGTCGTCTACTAGCTTTGCAGACTGTAGTGGGAAGCTTGGTGAGATTTCCTGTTAAATAAAGGTCTGTAATGAATTCTAGAGAACTCAGAAATACTTTCATGGACTTCATTCAGTATACTACTCCAAACTCTCAAATGGTATCCTGCTCTGATTTTTTTCCTCAGTTGGAGCATTTTTACTCCTAGATTTACTGCTTTTAATTTGTGTGTTTTATTAAATAACCAAATTAAATCTATACAATTATAAGCAGAATTTCTTGAAGTCTTAACTGAGGGTCGCAAGATGTAACTCGTTCAAAACTAGCTATGTGATCTTTTGGACAGACCTTAGCACCATTTAGTTTTGGCACTTAAAATATATAGCTAGCTGGCATACTTCTCAACTGTCCAGATTTTCGGAGAATGCCCAGATTTTTTACATATATTTTGATGTGTTCCACATAAACTTTGTGGTTTTCTGACAAATCAATGATGTTTGAAATAAATAATGAAAGACATCTGAGTTACAGACTTAATATCCTTCAGAAAATGATTGTCCAGGTTTTTTTGTGCTAAGATATTGAGAGCTATGGTGAGAAGTGAGAAGTGAATTCTGTATTCCCCCATTATTGGCTTTGTCCAGGTTTTTTTGTGCTAAAACATTGAGAGCTATGGTTAGAAGTGAGAACTGAATTCTGCATTCCCCCATTATTGGCTTTGCCCAGGTTTTTTGCGCTAAGAGACTGAGCTATAGTGAGAAGTGAGAACTGAATTCACTAAATGATGGCCATTTAAGTTTCAGTCTTCCTCTGTTTCAGGGAACTGCTGATTTAGCATAGTGGTATGTTGCTCTGAATGTAGTGCATAGGGTTCTGGGTTCAAGACTTGGCAGTGAAATACATGGTGGTAACACAACATTTTATTCTAGCAACTTTTCCAAAATTATACAAGCAATTTTTAAAATGTGCCCCTGGTTTTTGGCCTTTTGCCCCCCCCCCCAAAAAAAAAGAAAGAAAGGAAATTTAAAATAAGTGCGAGAAGCTGTGCAAGATGCCTATGGCTTACACTACTGTCATTCTATTTTTTATATACATGTGTGTGTGTGTGTGTGTGTGTGTGTGTGTGTGTGTGTGTGTGTGTGTCTGTATATATGTATATGTATGTGTATATATATACATATATATATATATATATATATATATATATATATATATATATATATATATATATATATATTGTGTGTGCGTGTGTGGGAGTATACTTTTATGATGGAAATGTTCTGATTTGGGCAGTTTTGTCATTATTGGTTCATGCGTTTTGTTTCATTGCCTACTGGAAAAATGTTCAAACAATACATTTTAATGTGCGCTCTAAGTTAAGTCTAACAAGTGTGCTGTATTACACAAGGAATATAATTTAATAAAGTCAGGAAGTTGTATCAAAGAATGCATGTATGTTTCGTGTTTTGTGTGCAAGGGGCCTCTGATTTGAAAACATCCCAAAGGTAGTCTTTATCCACCACTGCCCAGATGCATTTTCTTTGGATGTGGTGTGAGTTTCAATGCTGTTTCAATGAATGTGAGTTTCAAGGGCAGAAAAGTTTTAATACCAAGTCTACTTTCATTGTGAGACAGTATTGTTTTGTTTAGCAGATATCTATTAGTGTTTGTGCATTGTGCTATAAAATGTAAAAAAATAAAATCCAAATAATCATTGTAGAAGTAAAGCAGTATGCGCACATTAGTGTTTATGGTAAATGGGGTGAAATAGCCAGGTAATAGGACATGGGAATGGCTGCAGGGGGACTCTGGTGCTATATTTTGGTTCTGTTCTTCAGTTTGTGTTTGAAAGTTGGTATCCCACAATTCCACTGGAGTGGGTGGGGTTGTGTGATTATGTATGCAAATTTTAAGTTAATCAGCATATAGATTTGTACCTATTTTTCATGGGCCTTGTGTTTCCAAGTTGAGAGGTATGCAAACCGTGCAACACACATAAAGAAAACAGTTTCATATAGCCTTTCTTTAAACTAAATTCTATAAAACCGGCAAATTTAGAACATCCAAAACAGTCATTTAAAAGCATTCTACAAAAAAGAACACACCTCTCCCATTACATAAAAACTTTCAGATCCCAGCTAAAGCTTCTTATTAATAGGCAGAACAGTCCATAAATTCATGTCATCATTCTTATTTTAAATACAAAGTCATTTTCTGAGGCAAGCACTTACCAGGAACACACAGGAAACATAACTTGTAACCATTTAAAAACCTTGTGCCATAAAACATACGAGCATATATCTGTCAGAGAGACCCAATTTATGTCAAAATCCGGCAAACAGCTTATTGTTTACACAGGTACCAATATTTATTCTGAAACAATCAGAAGTTATAAATATTAAAGAAACTAGTTAATATATACTAAATCATAGATATGCTGTTATACCATGTATCCAAAACAGTTTTGATAAATTAATCTAAGCAGTGACTATGCCTGTGTAATAACTCAGAAGAACATTTAGCAGGGCAAAGGGCTATATATTATTTGAAATAAAGCATGTCATCTTAAGGTCATAAAAGCAAAGATAGCTTCTGTTCAATTATATCACTCAGTAAACTAGTAATATTACACTAATATACTAAAAGAATAAACAGTTTTTAATTTGTATGTGAACAAAAACAAGTATAGAAATGAAAAAGCAAAAAGAGAAAGAAAAGCAATAAGAAAAATATTGTCATGACAATCCTTACTTGAAGATTTAGCAAGTATAAAACAAATTAAAGTGCAGTTGCAGTAGATGTTTTGAGAGATTTAGTGGGAACAGCAATCTTTGACTCAGTTTTTTTTTTATTTTTAACATCAGTCCAAGAAGATTTATCAGTAACTATCTTCAGAGATACAGATGCCCATTCAATATCTTTAGGTAAGGAAACAATGTTATTGTTTTTAATAAAGGCAGTGGCTTCCTCTAGGACATTAAATGATCTCATTTCATTCTGATGTAGAATTTTTATTCTGGCAGGAAGACAAGCTGAGTTTTGATGTTATTCTGCTTTAGCAGTTTTATTAATGGCCAAACTTTGTTCCTCTGTTCCAAAACCCTGGTAGAATAATCATTATCAAACCTAATTGGGTTTTGGTTAAATTTTAATGGACTTTTCCTCCAGGCAGATTTTAGGACCAGCTCCATGTCCAAATAAGATAGAAACGTTATGACTATTGATCTGGGAGGAGTAGATGAGGATGGTGACACTGGCTTTCCTAAAGCTCTATGAGCCTTTTCAATACCAAATGACAGACCCTCTCTTAAATCTAAAATCTCTGGAATCCAGGTATTCAGGAAATAAATGATATCTTCTCCTTCAGCTCTCTCAAGGATGCCAAAAATCCTTATATTTGACCTTCTCTCCCTGTTTTCCAGGTCATCCACTTTATTGAGAAGCCAAATGTTTTGTTTGATGTGAAAATCTTTCTAGCTTTCTTTTTCCTTCAGTCTTCTATCAAGATCATTCAGGGATGCTTCTAAGTGTGTTATTCTGGATTGATGCTGCTGTATAAGTTTCTTGAGAGAATCTGTTTGTTTCTGACAATTTTCCTTGATGTTTTGTAAATTCTCCTTAAAATCATCCATTTTTAGTGAGAGTTCTTGTAGAGCAGATGTCACAAGTTGCATTTCTTTTTTTAAAGCCATGTCAGAATGAGAAGTCTTCAAAGTGCTCATCTCCACAAATGATATATTCTCCTTTATAATTTGACAGGAAAAAACTTTCCTAAGTTCACCAAAGTTAATAATAATATAGACTATACTTTCATCTATCAATTCTAAGAATTTTTACTAAAATAAAATAAGTTATTTCCTGTTTTCTATACTAGTTTCATGGAGCTCTGAAAAACTGCTATCAGTTGGCCATCTTGGCTCCCCCCCCCTTTCATCTTTATTTATTACTGTATTTTTTTGGCTCTGGCATGAAAACAAAACATGTGTAAAACAATTACCCAGTCTAAATTTGTAAAATGAAATTACCTGACATACTTAAAATAATATAAGTAACTGACTCTTTTTATCTCTTTGGTAAAATGAGGGATGCATAATACAAATGTTGAAAAGAACTGGAAAGTCCAGGTGCATTTGGGTTTATTGAGTCCTGGAAAATGAGAGGGGTTTTGTTTAGAAGTCTTCCCAATGCTACTAGGTGCTGAACATTTAATTAAAGTGAAAAAAATGTTTTAACTGAAACCTGAAGATGACAGTGATGTGTAAGTTTTGAGTGTCAAAGCCTCATAAATAAAACAAACCATCCAACTGTTTTCATAAATTATAGAGAAAAAAAGCAAGGTATGTCAGGTATTTGTAGACATCCATGGGAATGCAACAGGAGTGCAAGGCATAGCCTTTTCATGGTGATGAATGACTCTTTTTATATGATGGCGTATCATTTTAAAGTCCAGGTAACAGTTCACTTCCCTGTGCCATTCCATGGCCAGCTTTCACATTTCTATGTGATGTAAAATTAATTTTCAGACACTTAGAAATATTGAAAGGAAACCTAAGTGTCAATGCTTTAAATGGCCTTCTTTCTTGATCAAGAAGTAAGCAAACTATAGGGCAGCAGGCAGTCTGCTATACTGAGATGGCCTCTGGCTGTAGTTGTCTAACAGCTATGCTAGGAATTTTGGCTATTCTTCACAGAGAGGAGCAAATTATATCAATCTGTCAGCTCTTTTCTTAGTAAGAATTTTGGACTTTCTAGGTTTATTGTGCTTTTTTTTTTTTTTTGCGCCACACATCCAGCTGTCTGCAGAGTGCGATTCCCATTTCATATTGTTTATTACAGAGGGAAAGTCATGCATGCTCAGTAGTGGTTTGACCTCTGTGACTATGAACATAATCTTGCTAGCTAGCAACAGGATTTGAAGATCTCTGTATGAAACAAGAGTGCTTAACATAGATTGCCTTGCAAATTAGATGTCACCTGCACACAAGCTCTTTTTGAGATGGCTGTAGGTTGCTCACATCTGGCAGCGAGGTGACAGACACTGCAGTCTATAACTTTTAAAATGATGATGTAGAGAAGTATGAGAATGGAGTGAATTAGTAACCTCTTCGAGAAAACTACAATGAAGGTATATTGAACCACATGTATAATTTGTGGTGAGTACTCTAAATGAAAATTTAACGTCCTAACACCTCATTTTTCCTGTAGTCATCTTTGTTTTTTTTTTACATTTCTATGAGAAAAAGTGACTTTAAATATCTGGAATATTGAGAAAACGATGAAGCAGATTATGTGGGAGCAGTGAAGTTTGCAGTTAGTGCAGACACAGAGGCACCTGCTCGTGCTGGCATGCTTTATGTTATTACAGTTATGTTTATACTGACTATGTGACCAGTACTTGTCTAAATCACAATGACAATTTTCCGTTGTTGTGGTCAGGTTAAATGTGCTGAGGAAAAAGGAGAAATATGTTCTCATCTGTCATGTCTTCTTTTGCTCTCATGTCTATATGAAGTCATAAATTTGAAGCCTGACTGTAATACGATAACTCCACTGTGAGAAAGAGATTGTAGTTGTGATCTTGTGGTATTTAGTTATTTATTTTACTCAAAGATATATTACTATAGCTTGCACTTCAAAGGACATGAAGAAAGAAAGTTGAACTGTTTGCTTGCCTGCTAGGCAAATAAAATACATAAAACTGAACTAATTTACTTTGTGAGCCTCTTTGCTTTTTTTTATTTACTTAGGCTACTGTCAGGTTAATGTTTGTATGATGTATACATGACATGTTGTTTGAAAAGGAGGAACTCAAAGCTGTTGTTAGGAATTTTAGTTATTAATTCTGTGATAAAGAGACACAGCAAAACTATCTTAACAGGTCAGAGAGTCATGTATAATGTCAAGGATTAGGCTGCAATTATCTCAGAAAACTGAGGCATTACTTCATTATTTGTCATAGCAAATCCCGTGAATCCAACTTAGGTATGTGTCAGCACCATTTGTAAATCCTCCAAGGATTATTGGTCCCTGCTCAAACAGCCTGAAGCTTATCTGGTACCTGTTGAGATTTAGGAACAAGGTTGTAATTTTTGCTCTTATGTTTAGCTGTATTTCACCTCTGTTTATTGATGCTTTGTTGCATTAGCACTAGTTATGGGTTTGAAATGGGTGAGAGGTTGCCATAATGGTTAAGGTGTTTACCTTGCAGACTCAAGGTACAGGGTTTGATTCTGACATGGGGTGATTGGCTAGGCTTAAAATGGCTCACAAGGGCAGTTAGTCTAGTATGAATCTATGAACCTATGAAATGATTTAGTGACTGCACAAAATTTGTACAGAGATTCTTTATCATTAACTGTACAAGATCTAGTATCTGTAGATTTACTACAGTAAAATAAAAAGTGGTCTTCTTTGAGGCATTGGTATAGATTTTTAAAAGGCAGCACTAAGGTTACAAGGTGATGGGTATAGAACTGAGATAGTTAGGATTTAGGGACTTTTAATGCAATTACTTTGCAATGAGGACTACGTGAAAAAGGTAAGCACATTATAGCATGTCTTATCACTGAGTGAATATACTGCAGAAGTTCCCCAGATGGAGTATATGAGATAAGCAGACAGTGTTGTCTGGCAGAATGACTGCAACTGGCAAAAATGTGTGTGTGTGTGTGTGTGTGTGTGTGTGTGTGTGTGTGTGTGTGTGTGTGTGTGTGTGTGTGTGTGTGTGTGTGTGTGTGTATACGTGTGTTGGGGGAGATGATTCTTCAGTCAGATAAAAACAGGCATGTTTGCTCGGATTTTCCCCAATTTATTACATTCACTAGAATACATCAACCTTCACTATCAAAGCCACAAAGAAACTTCTTCTTGGTATAATCATAGGAGAGAATATTTTTGTCCTGTATCATGTAAAAGTTTTGATTTTTTTTGGTAAATTGCTGGGGATTACAGTCAGTCAGTCAGTCAGTGATATCAAACATTTCAGTTGTGTGCTTCCTCTTGTTCTGAAGATGCACATTGATGCAAAATATGTTATTCTATTAATTATTTAAGTGAAGTGTAGTAATATAAAAACTATGTCTGGTTTTGTGCCTTTGTTCCCTCTGGAATACTTGAATAAAGAAGTTGAATGGTATGTATTTGATATAGTAAGCATAGCTACAAAGTGTACATACCATCCTTAACCTCTAAGGCTTCTTCACGGATCAACAGCCTTAACCAACATTTCGAAAACTCAGTCAAGTAAGTTAGAAATGTTGCATAACAAATTTGTGGTATTTGCTTCCAAGCTCTCAAACCTTGTCATAAACCATTAAAGTCTTATTAGTAGCTTTAACCCTTAAAGACAACTTTGATGTCAAGAACAGAATTAGATAATCACAATGCAATCTAATAGCCTAGACATCACTGACACACAACAAACTGTTGAAACTCATGTACCCCTGATGTTAATACAGAAGTACACCAAAATGTACTTTTTACAGAAATTAAAACAATATCTGACTACCTAATCTACTGGAGTGGTCAAATGTACCCATTTTCAGTGGAGGCCCAGGGAGAAAAGTAATACATTCAATAACAGAAACATTTTATGCGAGATAATACATTTATTACATTAGAATTTAAAAATACATTACAAATTTCATAAGACAAATTAATTTAATACACTGGAGTTTCACTTTACATTCTACGAAACATTAAAAGGGTAACGTTTTAATGTTAATGAAAGGTCTTAGAGTCGAAACCTGTAAAAATATAAAGTGAATAACAGAAAGTAAGAGCTAAAACAACTAGTGTGGAATAAAGTATAGGATAGGAGAGATTTAGAAATGTTCAGAGTAGACAGAGAAACATTAAGTATAGGATAGGAGAGATTTAGAAATGTTCAGAGTAGGCAGAGCAACATTAAGTATAGGATAGGAGAGATTTAGAAATGTTCAGAGTAGGCAGAGAAACATTTTAGAATTCAACTGAGGGAAGAAGGGAAAAAGTGAAAAATAAAGCAACATAACAGTCAGGAGTGAGTGCGTAAGGTTTTGATAGGAATTTAAGGGTTAGGGAAACGGGTGTAATGTACAGTAGCTATACTTTTCTTACTTTTCAGCAGTTTATGCCTTCCCCTTAACTTCCTTTTTGTTCTTGTAACTTAATACTACACTTCTACTAACACTGAATGTTGCCACCTGAAAAAAACATTTACCAGAGCGCTGTGATTTTGCAGCAGTTAGCATTGTCGCCTCACAGCAAGAAGTTCTGTGGTTTGATTCTTGGCTGGGGTGCCTTTTGTGCATAGTCTGCATGTCCTCCATGTATTCACATGGGTTTCCTCACACATTCCAAAGGCATGCATCTAGAGTGTTTCTCCCCGGGCCTTTGCTGAAAACGGGCTCTGTCCCAGCAAACAAATGTTGAATAAAATTTGAGTATTTTACAGACTGCCCCATCCATAAGGGACATGGGCACCACCCCAGGAGTGAATTTATGATTCCCCATCCATTGATTCAAACTGCATTTGAAGAGAGTCTGGGAAGGGGTCTACTTTACATGAACAGGAAGCCTGTTCCAGAGAAGGGGTAATCTCTGAGACACATATCTGTCTCTTCAGCATGTTTTGTTTGTGTCACAGCCTAGGTTTAGATCTTAGATCAGGTCGTCTTCATGCAATTTGTCTTGCAAATGTGTAGCAGCTTCATCAGGGCTGCATTTGAGAGTGCTTTTTAGGTTAGGCATAGATCACCCCTTAATAGTCGGCAGGAGACAGACTAAAGGGATATATGGCTTTTAGTTTATCTGCATAGGACATTTTGCTTACACCCTGCATTTTTGTAAGGAACCTCTGAGGCAACTCCAGCTGTTGCAAGTGCCTGGTCAAGTACATGCCGAAAGGTGCATTGTGCTTGATTGCTGGTCTGATGAAGGCCGAGTACAGTGGGACTATACCTTCCTTGGATCTGGATTATAAGCTATGCTACATAGATTTAGCAATTACAATTGCATGCAGCAGCAGTAGCTTGGCTGAACTCATATTGAAGTTTGAGAGTGAGCAGCTGGCCACATAGGCTAGAAGCTGCTTGAGTCCCTAGCACTGAGGATTTTGTCTTCGAACACTTGGGGCTCGAGTGGTTGTAATACATCCCAGTTTGAAAGACAGATATACTCTGCAGTACAGTGGTCTATACAAACTTTATTATATCACAATAGCAAAGTAGTAGCAGAAGAGATCAAGTCCACTCTGTTGCTACGGAAGTACAACTTTCCATCTCCTAGCCACATCATAACATGTGGACACACATAAAATTGGATCAATGGGCATGACCTTTATTGCCTCATTTGAAAAGTTTATTTTCTATGGCAGTATGGCAGCAACACTGTGACTGCAATGTTTGGCACTGATAAGCCCACTGGGCACAGAATCCTTTTCCAAAAGGAATGCCTGTTTAAGTGATTTACTAAGAATTATGTAGTAGGCAAATGGAAGCTGTGAGAATCAAACTCACAGCTCCTTCAGGTCGTAACCCTAGGAGGACATGATCTTAAACTGCTATGTTAACCACATTAAGCAATACATGCAGTCTGTGTAAGTATAGATTTGAGCTAGGAGTTATTTAAGATGGATTAAGGTCTTTTGGAGTTGGATACACGTGCCTACATCTCTGATTATGTGCAGTGTATGAACTTTTACAGTAAACTCTCAGTTAACCGGAACTCAAGCAACCAGCACTCGGAAGCAACCGGCAAAAAAATATCGAAGAAATGCAGTACAGTTTTCATGTGTTGCACTTTCTGGTTTCCCCCGCAGATACATACCTTAGTTTTTACAGTTTGGGAGTTTTAAAAAGGAACATAGGAATAAAGTCCCTCTTTCCCCAGCCTGAGAACAAGTCAAACCAAACAAATAGTATAGGGTATAGTATTAGTCAGGCCTATTTTTAACAGTAACTCTCAAGCAACCAGAAACTACAGTTATCCGGCATCTACCAATCCCCATGGGTGCCGGTTAACTGAGAGTTTACTGTACTTTGTTTTTAGGAAGTAGCATAAATTTGTGGATTTAGTGGAATTTTATAAGAATTGTTGATGCAGCAAGGATGTAGTTAAACTTATGATGGCATCTAAAAGTGGAAATAAGATTTTGATGATGTACCAAGAGTGTAGATAAACAAAAATATATGTGCACAATATACTAGATGGATTTTTTTATCATGCCCTTTATATGGTGTCTACTATTAGGATAAATATGGAATACACTGAGGACTAGTGCTTGATACATGAAATATATTGCACTGTAGAAGTTGCATGATGAATGATAAAGTCATAGGTTCATAGGTAGGTACTAGGCTATTGGCCCTAGGGCCTATATAAGCCTAGCCAAAAAGGTACCCTGGCTTTCGCCACCCAAGAAAATTATTTTCCTTTGCCCTGTCAAGCAGAGCCACAGAAGTGATCCCCAGGCTGAATTTCCTATGTCCCATCCACTCATCAAGATTATTCTTGAAGAGTGGTAATGAGGAGCTCTGTTTGACATAGATATGGTAGTCTATTCCAGAGTATGGGAAGTCTCTGGGACAGGAATCTATCCCTCCAGCATGTTCTGTTTATTATGGTGACAAGGTTTAGGTCCCTGGAGCATGTAGCTCAGAGGGATTGGGATTTCTTTAAGTAGAGCATGTCCAACAGCTCTGGGTTTGACATAGCTTTGTATGTTAGGTAGAGATCGCATCTGTGTAGGCGATATGCAACGGAGTAAAGCTGGAGTTTTTTGAGACGGTCTGCATAGGGCATCTGTTTGTGGCCAGTAATCCTCTTTGTGAGGTATTTCTGTGGCCTTTCCAGTTGTTGTAGATGTTTTGTGAGGTACATACCAAATAAATTATGAATTAAAGTGCATTGTTATACATTTCATGCACCTGTGTTTTATAGTTAATTTTTGTTTCTGGATATACTCAATGTTAATTCTGCAAGTGGTTTGAAAACAAAACAAATATTATGACTTTTTTAATGTTGTAATGTCACTGTTGACTCAGTTTTTCCTTATAACCACACTCACAAAATGATGCTAACATAGGCATTTGCAGTAATTTGCATATGACAGCAATGCATTCTGGTTAATACAGTACCGTTTTAGCTAAATGGCTACTTCTTCTACTATGGTTTCACAAATGGATTATTACAAGTTAATTTTCAATGCATAGTCTTCCACCTTTGAGAAATAGTAGCTGACAAATTGTCTTATTAGGATATAGGACTCCCCTGTTGCTGCAGTTAGCATGCAAAAACAGTAGCTTATATACTAATGTAGGCAGTGAAGTATTGCAGGTGCAGTCTATATAACAGTATAGTTATGTCATAAGATTTCAACTTCAGTGAGATTTTCAAAGGACGCTGCTTATTAACAAAATTAATTGCAAAATAATTTTTTACATGAAACACTGAAAAACTGGTATGGTATATGATGAGATTACTCACATCACTAAGTGTTTATAATTTACATTTGCTACAGAAAGTGTGACTGTACACATTAAGTTCCACAAATTCCTCAGTACAACAGGTTTTCTAACATATAAACTAACACCCCATGTATTCTATTTGTCCATTTTTTTATGTTAGAGTAGTGTTTCTAACTGACTTCAGTCAGCTATGTTAATTACGAAAGTTTCTACTAAAAAGAGCTTTAGATAGTTTGTGTAGGTTTTTATGAATAGTGTCACATGGGTGGATTTCTAGTTCAGTTCGGGGGTTCTTTTTAATATTTTTCTTTGTAGTATGGTGAGGATTTTACTAGATTATGTTAGCTTTATAGTTCAGCTATGTAATTTAGTTTGTTTTAGTTAGTTTTGGTAGCTAGTATCAGGCCTGTTTTTCTAGTAACTCAATTTTTTGAATGGCTAGATACAATCAGGATTTAATTTATTATTGTTATGGTTTTATTTTTTCTGTTGTAGAAAAACAGTTTTAGGGAGATGATTTATGTGGAATGTATTGTTTTTGTTGATGTGTGTGAATTTAATTTTTTTATTACTTTTTTACACTGAAATGAATGGCAAGCAGAGTCCATTTTCCTCTTTTATTTTAATTTTACTTTTATTTTTTCTTTAAATATTTGAAAGACTGAACTTGACAGTCATGAGAAAAAGGTAAACATTTGCACCACACCTCATCACATAGTCTAACTAAATCTACACCACCAAAATCAACATGTAGTAACACAAAAACATTAGCGGAGGCTCTCAATAATAATCTGTCTAAGCAACAGAGACCTCCAAAGCAGAAACGCAAGCAACCTCCATCCCCCAACACAACCAAAATGACACATAGCCCACAGACTCAGTGTGCCACTCAGCCACAGCCAGTAAGGCAAAGCAACGTACCCAACACACTAGTCATGGGTGACTCTATAGTCAGGCACACTGATATCCCACTCACCAGGCTAAACAAGGAGAAGGTTACTGTCAGCTGCCTGTCGGGTGCCAGGATTCGCCACATAACCCACGCACTCAGGTCACTCCACAACAAGTACAAATATGACTCCGTCAGTGTCCATGCTGGTGTGAATGACCTGAGACTACATGAAAAGAGACATGGAAGAGCTCTCCGATCTTGTAGCCCAGGCAGGTTTGACCCTAGCCCTGAGTAGCATTCTGCCATCGCCCAGAATGATACCACAGTACAAAGACAAAATGATTGACTTCAACAATTGGCTAAGCTTCTGGTGTCATTCTAAGGGGATCCAGTATCTGTCTGCTTGGGATGACATGGTCGACAGACCATGATGCTTTGCCACAGATGGCCTGCACCTGTCGCCCTGAGATTCCAGATACTGGATAAGGCTCTTGCTGCTCCTATAGTGCCTTTTTTAGGCAAGGTTCAAATGACAAATTCACCACCATAGCAGGAACAGGTAAGCAAAAACTGAGGGTAATGCTACTCAATGCTAGAAGTCTAAATCTCAAAATGCACTCACTCGAGGCACTAATTAAAATGGAGAACATCGATATCTGTGCAGTGACTGAGACCTGGTTCAAGGCTCCAGAGAGCACCCCTGCACTACCAGGCTGTAACTCATACCGCACTTTTCGGCCATGTAACCTGGACCGAGACACCAAAGGTGGAGGTGTGTCCATATTCATTAAGGATAGCCACACCTCCAGGTTAGTTGCTCAGCATAAGGCATCCGAGGTTATCCAAGTGCAACTAACTCTGCGCAAAACTGCAATCCAAATTGTAGTTTGCTACAGATCCCCTACCATGCCCCAGGATTCCTACTCCTCTTTTCTTGATGTACTGGAAAATATTAGGGTTCAACCAAACACCCTAATAATGGGCGACTTCAACTACCTCACCATTAACTGGAAAACTACTCATGTACCATCTCCATAGCTCAACACTTTCTGGATTTCATAAACTCCAATGCCCTGGATCAACTTACCCACACCCCCATCAGGGCCAACAATATCCTAGACCTAGTCATTACCAACATGAGTGACCGGTGTTCCACACCTGAAGTCAACTCCTTGTTGGTCCGATCCGACCATAAAATAATCACCCTTGATATCCACATCCAACCCCCCACCCCCATTAAGGAAACCATGGTAAAAAAATTCTCCAAAGCCAACTTCATGCTTCTTAAGACAGAAGTGGTGAACTTCATGACACTCATGCAGATGGACAATACAGTTAAGATTGCTGAATCCTACACAAATGCACTCTGTAAGCACTTACACAAGTGCATGTATCGTGTAATCCCAAACAGAACCAATACTCTATCCTCCAAAAAAAGGAAGCCAATCTGGTGGTCCCCTGCCATAAACAAACTGTACAACAGAAGGAAGAAACTGATGCAAAAGAGAGCAAAATCCCATGAGTGGAGGAGCTCCCTGGTCAGCCTCAGTAAGAAGCTGAGATCCCTTATAAGATCATCCAAAGCTAGCTATGAAAACAAAATCACCACTAATTCTAAGGACAACCACAAAGCATTCTATAGCTATGTCAAGAATCTTGATGGCAACACCCAGATCTGATGAGTTACAGCACAACGGCATGAAAATTACAGAACCAACTGATATTGCCAACATCCTGGCAGATAGGTTCAGTGGCTAACTGTACCCACCCCCTAAAGGGCCCATATTTATACAGGAAGAATGCAGAGTCCCTTTTATCACAACTACGCAGGTAAAAGCTGCACTCTATAAAGCTAAAAACACAGCATCCACGGGACCGGACAACTTCCCAGGCTGCGTTTTACACCAACTTCAGAACAAACTGGCTCCCCACTTAAGCACCATGTTCAATAATAGCCTCATATCAGGCTTTGTGTCCACTGAATGGCGCACAGCAACAGTTATCCCACTCCACAAAGGGGGAGCCACCACTGATCCTGGGAACTATCGACTTAGCCTGACGAGCCTGGTCTGCAAGGCCATGGAATGTATCATCATGGAACTCATTAACAAAGACATTGGTAACCTCCAAACTCTGGATCCCACCCAGTTCGGGTTTGTGAAAGGCAGATCATGCCTCCTGAACCTGATCAACTTCTTTGAGGCAGTCACCAAAGCCATAGATGAGGGTAAGGTGGTTCACACAGCCTATCATGACCTCGCCAAGGTTTTCGACACCATCCCCCATTCTGGAATTATAGCTAAACTCACTAAACTAGGTATAAATCCCTACATCACAAGATGGGTTGCCAACTGGCTCACTGACAGAACCCACACTGTAAAAGTTGCAGACTCCAAATCTGACCTCAAAGCAGTGACAAGTGGAGTACCACAGGGTTCTGTCTTTTGACCTCACCTGTTTGGTATCTACCTCTCTGAAGTACAGGCTAACACAGAAGGACTCTGGCTAATGAAGTTCGCAGATGATTGCAAACTAGGAGCCATAGTCAAGTCCCCAAATGATGTGGACATTCTACAGAAGGGCCTCGCTGAGACAGATGCCTGGTGTCAGAGCCATGGCCTCAAGTTCAATGCCAAAAAGTGCAGTGTCATCCCCTTTGGTAAAAACTCTGGCAGCAATCTACTTAACACCGAATGTGTGACAAGAGACCTTGGGACCCAGATGGACAGTAGTCTCTCCTTTGATAGTCACATCGCCACAGTAGTCAGGAAGTCCTTCTACATGGCACACCTCATCATAAAATGGTTCTCATCCAGAAGAGACCATTGTTCCTCTCAACTCGACACTCATTAGACCCATTATAGAGTACAATGCCCATTTTGGAATGTAGCTCACAAGACATCTGCAGCAGCTGGAAAGGCCACAGAAATACCTCACAAAGAGGATTACTGGCCTCAAACAAATGCCCTACACTGACCGTCTCAAAAAACTCCAGCTTTACTCCGTAGCATATCGCCTACTCTGAGGTGATCTCTGCCTAACAAATAAAGCTATGTCAAACCCAGAGCTGTTGGACATGCTACATCTAAAGAAATCCCAATCCCTCCGAGCTAACGCTCTAGGGACCTAAACCTTGTCACCACAATAAACAGGACATGCTGGAGGGATAGATTCCTGTCCCAGAGACTTCCCATAATCTGGAACAGGCTACCTATCTATGTCAAGCAAAGTTCTTCATTAGCACTCTTCAAGAAAAATCTTGATGAGTGGATGGGAAATAGTAAATACGCCCCGGGGATCACTTCTGTGTCTCTGCTCGACAGTGGCACAGGAAAATAACTTTCTTGGGTGGCATAAGCCAGGGAACCTTGTTGGCTAGGCTTATGTACGCCCTTGGGCTGATAGCCTAGTACCTACCTATGAACCTATGAGAATTGTGGGCTCTGGGGTTTGTTTTAGGTGACCTAGAGTGGTTTGTTTTGTGTGCAAATCTATATTTTGCACACTCAGTGTGTGAACTTCTAATTATTTTTAGTAACTAACTGTAAATGCTGCAGACCTTGGAGGATTTAATAGGGCTAACAATGCTCCAAGGACGTAGATAAAGTGTTTCTGGTATACCAACACTGTGGATAAACAAAAAAAAATGTCTGCACAATGTATCTAATGCATATTTTTTTACTGGAGGTGATGTTATTTTTGACGCATAATTTGTGTGTATGTCTATGTATGTATACATATGCCTTGGTGTGTGTGCATGTGTGTTTGTATCTCAACGGTAAACCCCCATATAAAGGGTGTGACACTTGCCAAACTTTTTTTTATATTAAAACAGCAAAACTACCAAGATTGAGCACTTCCATCCAAAATGGATTGCTTCACAATCTATACCTACAATCCAGTCATAGTGCTCATTTTAAATGTTTTACCCAACCAATCAAAATGTATTTTCTAATCACATGATATCAAAAAGTTTTGATATAAAGCTGTTAAAGAAATGCATCAATGAAACTTCTCAATAAATTTTATGCTTCAAAATCTTTTTTAACCACGTTGCTTCTTATTCACCCTACATTATAACTAGCATGACTTTAAATGTAACAAACTCGTAATAGAAATCCTGTCATTAAGTCCTGGAGGTTGATCTTCTCGAAATCTCAGTAGCCAATGTACCTCATTTAATTCTAATATACATTCCCACAGACCTTCCCTCAGTTTTATTTACCTTCTCCAATATATAAAACAATTTTTCTGCATCTATACATTTAACTGCATACCTTTCTATATAGCATTTTTTTATTTCCCAACTATTAACATCATAAATGTGTTCATAATTTTTTTTGTATAAAATGCAGAACATGTACTGCACTTAGCTAGGTAAATAAGCTTATTAGTTACACAATTATTCCTACCCTGAATGTATAGCTTCCCATATCCTTTTATCTCTACTTCAAGAAAAAAAGCCACATTGATTACAGGCACCACATTTTTTGGCGCCTTTTCTCCCACTTTTTAAAGTATTTGCAGCCTATGTAATTTATATTATGCCACATTTTGGAAATAAATAATGCATCACCTCTACTATTTCTACAAGTTCAAGAAACTGTTTCAAAACTTGTCAGTTCCATTTAAAAATGTTTTCACTTGTCTCTTTGTCTATTATATTTTATAATCATAGCATTTCTATACTTGTCCTTCTCTCATTTCATTTTTGTTAATAATACCATCCAAGCAATCAAATATTGATTTTAAAATTCCAGTTTTACTTTTATTCACCACCTCTTTAAGAAAATTCCAATTTTACTTTTATTCACCACCTCTTTAGAGACTACTTCCATAAGAAATTCAGGGTATCCTTACTCATAAAACATATTTTTATCCACTTCACTTCTACAGGAAAGGTGCCCATCTCGGATACCATCCTTGCTAACCTCACAATTTGATCCTTTACAATAGTTTTAATCTGCACCCTAGGGTGACTACTATTGTAATAAAAATATGTATTCTAAAATGTTTCCTTTATGGATAAAAACATATATATATATATATATATATATATATATATATATATATATATGTGTGTGTGTGTGTGTGTGTGTGTGTGTGTGTGTGTGTGTGTGTGGTGTGGTGTGTGTATGTGTGTGTGTGTATGTGTGTGTGTATATATATATATATATATATATATATATATATATATATATATATATATATATATATATGTATATATATATATATATATATATATATAAAATCTCCAGACAATTGCCTGTCCACGTTAAACATAAACGTGCATCCACGGAAGGATCAACGGTAAAACACCAAAATGAATCCAGCACTGCACTTTCGACCAAAGTAAATAAATAAATCAGAAGGAGCATAATTATTTTATTTAGCTCGCAGACAGTAAATACACTCCATACCGGTTTCACCCTTTAGGCATCATCAGTGGATTACACATAGTGTTTTCATCACCATATTAAATATGTCCCCCTTAAAGATACACATCCCAATTCATCAAAGAACACCATATATACATGTATTTTACCAAGATACAGAAGTAACATGACAATAAGTGCATATACATACACACTCATACCCATATATGTGTGTGTGTGTGTGTGTGTGTGTGTGTGTGTGTGTGTGTGTGTGTGTGTGTGTGTGTGTGTGTGTATAGACACATATAGTTATTTAGATATAATATATACACATATAGTTATTTAGATATAATATATACACATACAACACACAGACATACATACACTTTCTATACATATACATATCTATCTATATATATATATATATATATATATATATATATATATATATATATATATATATATATATATGACCTTTTCTAACATAATTTAACATAATTTACTGAGTAAGAAGCCCAAATGAGGTGTATGAAGTCAAATACCGTGATATAATAAAGTATCTCTTTTGTAAATGTTGATTGTCCATTTTGCAAATGCTTTGAAAAGTTGTTAATGCTTCTTGGCTCAACTCATAGATAAAAGTGGTCTTAGACCAATTTACTTAGCTGGTTAACAAAGTTAAGTAAATAAATAAATAAACATTACAGATCGGGTCTATATCAGAACATCGAAGTTTTAAAACTTCGAATGTTCTAATCTCGACCCGTTTTGATCGAATGCTGAAAATAGCGAAGCTGCAGAACACCGAATTCTTTCCTAGGGAAAGAATTCGGTTGGCCAGTTCTGTGGCTTCACTATTTTCAGCGCTATGGAGATTCTGGTCGGGTTCAGGTAAGTGTGCGATTATGTGGTTGTTAGGATTAGGGCACGGGTTAGGTGAGTTAGGGTTAAGGCGCGGGTTAGGTGAGGTAGGGTTAGGGCGTGGGTTAGGTGAATTAGGTTTAGGGGTGGGTTAAGCGAGTTAGGGTTAGGGCGCGGGTTAGGTGAGTGTGCGATTGTGATGGACCTTAGGATTAGGGTTTGGGTTAAGGTAAGTGGATAGATAGTAGTGTATGTATAGTTTAGTGTAGGGTTAGTTGTAGGATTATAAGTGTATGTGTGTACTGATGTTTGTTAGGTGTGCTTGTGTTGTGTGTATGTGTTTCGGAATAGTGAATTTTTCCCAAGGAAAAAATTTGCTGTTCTGAATGTTCGATATTATGTGGTTTAGATATTTTAGGTTCGATGAAATAGCATTTGCTGTTTTCATCTTTCGATAACGTGATATATAAACGCAATAGGTCATACTAGATAATTTGATGCAATAGCATTCTCAGTACAGTTCCAAAAGTAAATTAAACTAAAAGTAAATATAATAAAGAACAATGTAATGGCAGTTAGAAAAGTATCATCTGCAGAATACTACATGTCTAGCCAATAACAGATGATGACCAAAGGTGATAATCAACTCCTGTACCCTGTGTCTGTGAGATAAACACCTTAACCATTATGCAACCCCCCCCATCCAGTAATGTATAATCTGTCCCAAGAAATCCATTCTCAGCTTCAAAGAAAAAAAAGAAGAAAAATAATCCTATAAAATGGTCACAAAGGCTGCACTTAGTATGTTACACAATGTTCAAAACATCCTGTTTAAAAATAAAAAAAAAATGTTTCCAAAGATAATGCAAAACCCAAAATACTCCACTCAGCCAGGACGAAAACAAAGGGCAAGTCTGTCAAAGATTTTTAAAACATCTTCCTTTCTTACGGTAGCTCTTAAATGAATGCTCCATTGTTTAAACAAAACCAATTTAATTAATGAAGACTCAGGGTCTAGAGGAGAGCTAAAGCAATCAGTATGCAAGATCTGCAGAAAAGCAGCTAGATTGCTGAAGAACAATAGAAAGCCCATGGACAATCCACAATGCAGGAAAAAAGTTCCACTTTGAAGCACTGAATCAAGGAAATGGGAACAAGCTGTAGCAAGCTGGGACACACAGGAGAATGTTGGAAACATCAAAAACACATGGAACAGCTCAAATCCAGTGCAGAACTCAAAAAAAAAAAAGAGTACACAGCAAAACTTGAATTGACAACATTCACAAGAGAATAAGCTATTTACAATCCAAGAGCACAACATTAATATGTGAATGTGCAGTTCCTCCTAGGCAGTCGACTGCTACCACCTTGAACAATAGATTGGTTGTATTTAAGGTGTTTTTCATTCTGACATACTAAGGTAGTAGCAATGTTTCACACTGTATACCGCCATTCCTTACAAGAAACATTTAGCAGTTTGCACCCAGATGCCTCTGGATGGCACCCAGTGCTGTAAACTCTCTATTTGCCACATGGTACCTTATTCATTATTTCTTCACACTGGTATACACTGCCTTGTTGTGTATCTTAATAAGTACATACCCCCACGCCTTGTACTATTTACAACACAAAGCACAGCTTATATTTCTGTGTACCATTTACAAAAGAAAGCACTTCCTCTGAAGTGTATAACATAAATGCATAGCATAGCATAGAATGTTGTGCTATCTTGAGACATTCTACCCTCTTCCTGAGCCCCAACTGTGCTATTTATAATGAGTGCAGGTTGCAGAGTGGCACAGTATTTGTGTCCTATTAGCTGTCATTCCCCACTACACAGACTCCCATATGTTTACATACAGTGTGCAACATTCATTCTGCAGTACAGTGCACTGAGCATTTAACAAATGCACAGTTCTGTGTATGAATCGCACAACACTGCAAATGAGGTACTTACTGTATGTACTACGGTTAGGTCACCTTACGGAAGACCGTTCCTGTTTACATTTCTTAAAGCCAAATAAAGTGAAAAGTCCCCTGCTGCTCTCCAGATAATATGTTAATACTAGTCATGCTGGTTAGAAGTCTGCAGAAAACAGAAACAAAATGCACCCTGTCCACCCATCTTCCTCTTTCCTAGGTCTATTCAGGCTCTCTCTACTAATATCTGATTGGAGTGGGTTATACAGATTTTTTCCATCTGAACAATTTATGACACGTGTATTTATTGATTGATTGTATGAAACATTTAACCAGGAGAAGCATATATCTGGAGAAGCAAGTTCTTGTAGAGAGGAACATATAGCAAAGGGTGGTAGAAGAGGGGGAGTTTAAGGTGGAGGTACAGGAAAGAGTACATGAAAACAGCAAGATGATTAGAAATGCTACGACCTAAATCATTAAGACGAAAGAGAATGAGATAAAACAGTGACCCTAGTATAAGGGAGACAAAACCACCAGCTGATATTTGAAGGTGCACCCCTGGAATGTATCAACTTCTTCACATATCTGGACACAAAATATTGTGAACATCATCACTGGATTGCAAAAATATCTCAGCAAGAATCAACCCTGGCATTATCTGCCATATCCAGGTTTTAATACCAGTATTGGACCTGCATTCAATCTCATTGCAAACTAAAATGAGAATCTACAGTACAGTAACCACCCCTGTTCTACTCTTCCTTTGCAGTCTGTGGGTGTATACCTTATGCAGTTTGTGGGTGTACCCCTTATGCAGTCTGTGGGTGTACACTTTATGCACTCTGTGGGTCTATACCTTATGCAATCTGTGGGTGTATACCTTATGCAGTCTGTGGGTGCACACCTTATGGAGTCTGTGGGTGTGTACCTTATGCAGTCTGTGGGTGTACACTTTATGCACTCTGTGGGTCTATACCTTATGCAGTCTCTGGGTGTACACCTTATGCAGTCTCTGGGTGTGTACCTTATGTTGTTTGTGGTGTATACATTATGCAGTCTATGGGTGTGGACATTAGGCAGTCTGTGGGTGTATGCCTTATGCAGTCTGTGGGTGTGTACCTTATGCAGTGTGTGGGTGTACACCTTATGCAGTCTGTGGGTGTGCACATTATGCAGTCTGTGGGTGTATACCTTATGCAGTCTGTGGATATACAACTTATGGAGTCTGTGGGTGTGTACCTTATGCAGTGTGTGGGTGTACACCTTATGCAGTCTGCGGGTGACCGGGTGTTCACCTTATGCAGTCTGTGGGTGTGCACATTATGCAGTCTGTGGGTGTATACCTTATGCAGTCTGTGGATGTACAACTTATGGAGTCTGTGGCTGTGTACCTTATGCAGTATGTGGGTGTACACCTTATGCAGTCTGTGGGTGTATACCTTATGCAGTATGTGGATGTACACCTTATGCAGTCTGTGGATGTACACTCTGTGGATATACACCAGGACACAGCTAAACAGCTGGAAATATTTCAGATGCACTCCCTATGCAAAGTCAGAGGTTATTCATTAACACATAATATATGAATAACTTTATAAACCTGCTTAAACCAACAAAGAATGCAATAGGATTTCATTCATGACAAATTCAAAGTCAGAAATGGCTTAAAGTTTTGATTTCAACACAAACCCTAATGTACTGGGAAATGTAGAGTACAGTTTTGAATGGAGCATTGTTGAAACTTATTGAAAAAGGTCTCGCATAACTGTTCTTTAGCATACAAGGCAGTTGTCCAACAGTACAAAATAAAATGTAATGGGCCGAAATTATGCATGATCAGTGTAACTTGACACAAAAAGCAGGGTCATGCCATATCAGTGCTAATGTAATTCAAGTAAAGCATCAAGGGATGACAGAAAGAAATATAAAAGAGAACACAGCTGTTTAAAGAGGGGAAGAGGGGGCCAAGTAAGGAGGCCTTTAAATACAATAAGAAATGGAGTAGGACAGGAGAAGACGAGTAGAAGGAGAAATAATTCTAGGAGCAGTAGGGATGAAGATAAGAGGTAAGTAAAGAAGAGAACTTATGGGAAATTGAAGTTGGGGGTCCTATTGCTGGAGCAGTGATGTGATATGATCATAAATATGACAGGGTGAGGAAAGTGGTTCAGAATAATACTGATGGAAAAGGTGCCAATGCTAACATTGGCCAGGGCTGGGCATAAGGTAGAGCTAGTGAGAAAAAGAAGAACTGCCCCACATATGTTGCCCCACATATGCTCGTATACTTGAGCATATATGATTTGACAGAATAGATTCCAGGAAAAGTGTTAAGGACCACAGAGAACTCTGAAAGATTGTGGGAACATCACTAACCTTCTGTAAGGTGTGATTGCTATACATTTGTAGAGCAAAGGTGGAAACTATAGAGGAGTGCAAATAGTCAAGGTTCTGTATATCCATATTTTAGGATTATATTTGCAGAAGATACACTTTTAAAAGTCTTGAACTATAGTTGGGAATTGCCTGCAATCATAGCCAGCCTTAGGCATAGGCCAACTAGGCGGCCACCTAGGGCACCGCTTTAGTAGGGGTACTTTTCCAGTATTTATTTGGTGTAGGTAGACCAGGATGGGGGCACTGGGTGGTGTGGTGGGGGGTGCCGTGGTGCCCTTTTGCCTAGGGCACCAGTTGACCTAAGGCTGTTCCTGCCTGCAATTGAATAGAGAAGACAAGCAAGTACAAATGGCTAGACTGGAGATAGGCACTAAACTGTGGGTACCTTTAAGGTGAAATGCAGGGGCAGAAGGAAGGAAGTAACAGCTTATCAGAAATATGGTAGTAGCAAATGGGAGGGGGGGTGAGAGAGGGAGGCAGAGAGACTGACAAAGGAGGAAAGATAAAAGTGGTACAGATGAATAGACAACAGTGGTGTGCAGTTGCAGATGTTACAGAAACATGATCCAGTTTAGATGTTAGCCATCAAAGGATGTGCAGTAATGCACCACTACAGAAATATAATTAGGTAGTAGTTGGGATGTGGCTATACCAAGGTTCTGGGTCTTTAAAAAGCAAGGAAAAGTAAGAGACACAAGTGGCAGCATATGTAATAAAGATAAGGTCAGTCAGGCAATTTATAACAAAGAGGTGAGAAAAAATGAGTTAGGAGAGGCAAAGGAGTTTGAAAATGTGATTAATGCAGTCCCTATTTGAATTTCAGTAGTCTTAATAAGTGGAGAAAGAAAAGGAATGAATGGATGTTTGCAGAGTTAGGCCTTGGGCAGATGGCAGAGATCCAGGCACTGAACAGAAACATTCTACAGTTACTCTGTACTAGTGTGGAAGTTGTTGGGCAAACAGAGAAAGGGAAGCAGTGGATGACTGGAACTACATCATGATGCGAATATGTACAAGGAAGAAAAAAAAAGTACGGCATGCAGCCAGTCTGGTACTTGAATAAAGTGAAAATGGCTTTGAAGGGAAAAGCATGAGTGTGCAAGAAGAAGACAGGAAAAGGAGTGCAAAGGTAGAGAAAGCACATAAAGACACAAACGGTAGCCAGCTGTAGCCAAGCTGATAAGGTACATATCCAGAAAAGTGTAGAAGCAGATGAGAAATATTTCAGATTCACAGAAATATGTAAGAAAAATAACACAGACATGAAGTATTGGAAAGAAGAGGAAAATACAAAGAGATAAAGGAACAAACAGAAACGTTTTACCCTGTCATTTAAACTGAAAGATGAGCGGGAGTAATGGCTTCAGAAAACTGGGTAAAGGTGAATGAAGCCAAGTGAGCAAATGTAAAAATAGAGAGAGAATGAACTT
This sequence comes from Protopterus annectens, assembly GCF_019279795.1. NCBI lineage: Eukaryota > Metazoa > Chordata > Ceratodontiformes > Protopteridae > Protopterus > Protopterus annectens. The sequence goes on from NC_056743.1 coordinate 750,528,187, forward strand.
TAGGAGGTGAGGAAAAACTAACTCCATGACCTAGGTGAGCTACTGTTTGAGTGCTCATAGACAGTTTCCAGGAGCTACCTGCACAACAAGGTGTAAGAGGCAGTGGGTAGTATACAACTTACAACTTCACTTCAAGCACTGAGAAGGTGTTGGAAACACTAAGGAGGCAGTTGGTATAGTTCCTGAAAGTGAATGGTCTTGTGGGTACAACATGTCTAAAGTTGGCATCTGTGATAGTTCATCAGTACATGATCACAAGTACCCCCCCCTCCACACACACACACACACACACACACACACACACACACACACACACACACACACACACACACACACACACACACCTGATAAAAGTTAATGATTAAGACTGAGATTCAGGACAAGTCTCACTGCCAACACTGTTTTGTGAAGGGTAGATCATGCCTGCTCAACTTGGTTGACTTCTTTGAGTCAGTCACCAGAGCTCTGGATGAAGGTAAGGTGGTTCATACAGCCTACCTTGATCTGGCCAAGGCCTTTGATACCATTCCCCACACAGGAATCATAGAAAAACTTACTAAGTTAGGTATCAACCCCTATATCACTAGGTGGGTTGCAAACTGGCTCACAGATAGAACCCACAGTGTGAAAGTAGCTGATTCCAAGTCAGATGGCCGACCAGTCAAGAGTGGAGTCCCACAGGGTTCAGTCCTGGGTCCTCTCCTGTTTGGTATCTACTTCTCTGAAGTCCAGGCTAACACGAAGGCACACTGGCTGACAAAGTTCGCAGATGATTGCAAGTTGAGAGCTATTATTAACTCCCCAAGTGATGCTGACATTCTACAGAAAGGCCTCAATGAGACCAACAACTGGTGTCAGAACCATGGCCTTAAGCTCAATACCAAAAAATGTGTCTTCATCCCCTTTGGGAAAAACCCGGTTCCTTGAATTACCACATTGATGGCAGTCCACTGAACACAGAAGGGGTTATAAGAGATTGCCACTGTGGTCAGAAAGTCCTTCTGTGTGGCACATTTCATTACTAAGGGTTTTGCATCCATGAAGAAAGAGGTCATTGTCTCCCTCTACTATTCTGTCATTAGGCCAATCATTGAGTACAACGCCCCATTTGGCATGTACCTCACTAGACACCTGCAACAACTGGAGAGGCCGCAAAAGTACCTCACAAAGAGGATCTTAGGCCTTAAACACTTGTCCTATATGGACAGACTCAAAAAACTTCAACTAGTCTCTGTCTCATATAACCTACTTAGAGGCGATCTCTGCTTGACGTACAAAGCCATGTCTGACCCAGCTCTGTTAGAAATGCTACATCTAAAGAAATCACAATTCATCCACACCACATGCTCCAGAGACCTCAACCTCACTACCACAATCAACAGAACATGCTGGTTGGACAGGTTCATAATCCAGAGACTGCGCATGCTATGGAATACACTTCCCATACATGTCAAGCAGAGCACCGACTGGCCCTCTTCAAGAGAAATCTTGATGAGTGGATAGGAAATAGAAAATTCACCCCGGGGGATCACTCCAGTGGCTCTACTCGACAGAGGCACTAGGAACTAAGGTTGGGTGGCACGATGCCAGGGTAATCCTATGGGCTAGGCTTGTAAAGGCTCCAGGGCCATTAGCCTAGTACATACCTATGAACCTATGAACACACAAAAGCATTAAGAAATGAGCAAAGTAAGTTAGAGAAGGAACTACATTGTTAAGTCTCTGTAGTATATTCTTCAGTCCCTCAGGAATGCCAGTAACCATGTTTTACTTTGAAGAATAACAGGGATTACCTAGGCAATTAATAGGTATTATAGATCTTAATTAAGGTATTTCCTTAATTCGTGGGGTATTTGTAAGAGCATTTAGTAAAACGCTTCTCATGGAGCATTGAAGGAAAGTAGAGTACATATGATATAACGGCATTTTACATACACCTTAGTGCAAGCCCAAGTTCCAAAAAGTAGGAGTGCTGTAATATAACTGTGCAAGGAAAATTACAAAGGAACAAAAATGTTAATACACTTGTATTTTAACAAAGAATGGTGTTGTCATAAAGCAGTCATATAGTGTCTTGCTTAGGCATTTAACTGTTAAAAGTAGAGTTTTTGTATGCCTTTATTTATAATGCGATTAGAAAAATAAAGCCTTGGTTTGTGTTGCAAAATAATGTTTACCTCCACAGCATGTAGGAATGACCTTTCAGTATTATTTGTGTATATATGAATGTGGTTCTGTGCTGAGCTTTTTCAGTGCTGCAGCCAAGCAACGCAAGTTAAATATGCAATATCCTGTGCTTATGTGGTTTTATATTAACTTTATGGGGAAGGAAATGGCCCTTTGTCACTCACAGAGGTAAGGATAAATATTACAGGTATAATACAATGTCAGGCAATACTCTTACTAAAAGTGTTTCAATGGAGAGAAGGAAATACTATAGCTTTTTTTTTCAAGAAGAAATAAATTGTTTTTTGCATTACAAATTTGTATTTTTTTTCTGGGGAAAAAACTGTGTTAATTCTTATTTAAGAGCTAAGTACCTAACCATACCAGGCATCAATGGTCTCCCTTCAGATGTGTGTTTGGAACATCAGGTATTGGGATAAGGTTACTCTTGTTAATGTATCTTACACATTCAGTGACTGAAGTATGACATTCCATACAGGTTACCAGCTTTTCCCTACGCAGTTCCTTTACAATAGCCATTGTCTGTCTCTGGTATACTATTTACTCTCCTCTCTGATAATCTGGACCCCATTTTTGTATTATTTCCCCAAAGAAACAAGACAGTGTCCGACATGACTTGCTAATGGCCAGAGGCAAATATCTAACTCTGTGATTCAGAAGAATAAAGTACAGAATTTGCTTCAGATGGCCCAGGTGTGAGTAGCAAGCCAGAACACATTTTTTATTTCAGTTTGTTAACAAGGTCAGTGGAGTGGTCAGCATAGCCTTTTCAGCCAAGACCCGGGCCAAAAGGCACATTAAGCATAATGCAATGATACACAGAAGACAGAAATTATAACAGCACATACTGAGTATTAAAGATACATATTATTTTTATTTATTTTATTTACATTTGTTTACTGGGAAATTCCGATTGGACACGGGTCCTTTTTCAGTGGAGGCCCAGGGAGAAAAGCTCCACAGAAAGACATGGTAGATGGGAAGACAATAGCAATAAAGGTATGTGTACAGTAGAAGTGATCATGACATGGAGTAATACAGGAGCAAAATCGGTACAACTGAGTAGTAAGCTCTGATTATAAACATTGAGAAAGAAGAAGTAAAACACAACACTACAAATTTTCTAGACAGTGACAAGATAACAATAATAATAGACTAAAAGATAACTAAATCCTGGAAGGATTAACAAGCAGTGAGTGATCTTCAGTTGAATTTTATAGTGATAGAGAGGATACTCTATCTAAGTCTGGGAAAGGAGAGAAGGGTTGAAGGGAGGGTTTATTAGTCGGGATTTGGACAAGGACAAAGCCAGTGAGGAATCAGGTGAGATTTAAGTGCAGTCTTGAAAAGACTGCAGGAAGGAAGGGTAGTTATGGCAATGGGAAGGTTGTTCCAGAGCTTGGATTTAGCGCAGGAAAAAAGTGCTTCACCTGCTGAGTTTTTGTCTTTGGTGACCTGGAGTAGATTTTTGTTGCAGGAGCGTAGTGGTCTAGAAGAGTGGTAGGGTTTGAGAATGGTATGTAGCAATGGGATTCAGAGAGGGTGGTTTACTAGTTTTTGAGCAAAGGTGAGTTGAGTTTGGTGTAGGAGTTGGGGAGTTCAAGCCAGTCAAGGTTTCTAAGGGAGACACAGTGGTGGCTGCGGTAGGAGGCATCAGTGGCAAATTTTGTGATTTTATTTTAGCAGACTTTGAGTTTGTGTAGGTCAGACTGTCTAAGATTAGTAAGTGTGGGTGATGCATAGAGTAGGGTGGAGATTAGTTGGGAATTGGTGATAGAGATTCTTGCTGATTTGGTGAGGTATTGGTGGCTTCTATATAAGGCACCCATTTTTTTTGTGAACTTTTTTTATTGTTAGTGATATGTGGGTGTCAAATTTGAGATTATTGTCTATCTGTACACCAAGTAGTTTTATGTAGGCAGTTGGTGAAATGGAGGTATTATCCTTGGCTTGAATAGTGAAGTGTGGGGTGTTTGGGGTAGATTTGGAGGACTGGAAGATGAGGAGTTTGGTTTTATTTGGATTGAGGAGAAGCTGGGCATTAGATTGTCAGCTTTCAACTGAAGAGAAACATTTTTGGGTGATCTGTTGGAGTTCTGTTAGAGTTGGGGTTGAGCAGATGAGGGTGGAATCATCTGCATACTGTATGAGGGAGCCATGTAAATAGTTAACATGAGTAGAATGTACGGTAATAAACTAACACAATAAATTGCAAAGTTTTTACAGTATTTAGAATTGTGCAGTCTTAATGGTCACATATGAAATTTAACATTAGAAAAAGCTGAAATGACAATCCTTTTTCTTGAAGGCATATTGGCACAGTAGGTAATGCTGTGGCCCCACAGCAAGAGGGTGTTAGGTTCAATTCTCAGCTTGGGTGCCTTCTATGCAGAGTCTGCATGTCCTCTTTATATTAGAGTGGGTTTTCTTTGGGTGCTCTGGTTTCTGTCTGTATTCTAATGACATGCATCAGCTGGATTGGACACTTTAAATTGGCCATTGGGATGCATGTCTACGTGCGGTGTAGAAGAACAACCGTGGCAGGGCTAGCCACCCAGTAGTGTGAACACTGTCTCTAGATGATTGTCTCTGCTGAAGTGACACCCTGACCCCATGTGCAAAAAATTGGAAAAAGGGGTTGTAGATGGAAGGATATGCATCTGGAGTCATACAGCAGTTGCTCTTTTACCTTTGTTTTGAATACTTTGTGTTCTGCTGCATCACTTCTTCTGGGAGCTTATTCCAAGTTGCAGGAGCCAATTTTTAAAATGCACATTCTGCTGTGAATGTCTTAAAATGTGACATAATAAAGGTGAACATTTTCCTGACTTTCTCTTAGATCATAGTTTGGTTGTTTAATTTGTACTTTAGATCTTAAAGGGGAACAGTGTCCCATATTTAATAATTTGTATTTCAGTGAGAGCTAACTAGTAAGGCTGCACTTTCATTAACACAGAGCCATTTAAGACACTCTAGTAGTTGGCAGTGATGACACTTTGGTACTGCACAGAAGTGTAGCTGGTTCAACTAGTGCCCTGGGCTGGTACTATGAACCAGCACACCACCCCCTCAACTCTTCAAGTGAAGAACAAAAAAAAAAAAAAAAAAACACTTCACTGCAATAAGCTGCTCACAAAGATGAGCTTATTGCAGTTAGTTCTACACCCCCACCCCTCTCTCTTCTTTTAATCATTTAAAGTGCAACATAAAAAAAAAACAGATGACATTCCTTCTACTAACACACCGACCAGGTGGCCAGATGCATGACATGCCCCCACCCCAGGTATTCTAGTTCCATGTCTGGGCCCTGCCCCAACCCTTGTTCAACCTATTTTAATAAAAAAAAAAGTATTTTTAAACTGTATCAAATTGTTTGCTACAAATGTAGCAAACAGTTGCTATGGTTTATATCCTGCCTGCACAGAGCTCTGTGGCACTCATGGTTTAATTAAAAAAAAAAAAATCTTGTTTTTAAACTGCAGTAAACTGCTTGCTACAAATGTAGCAAACAGTTGCTGCATATATATACCCTACCTGCACAGAGCATTACAGTTCTCAGATTTTGGATCACACACAGAGTGCTATAGCACTTGGGTTTGACCGCAAATGCAATACTGTTCTTTAACGCAATACAGGCTTTTAAAAAAACAGTATTGCATTTGCGTTTGACCGCAAATGCAATACTGTTTTTTAAAAGCCGGTATTGCATTAAAGAGAAAATGGGATAGGTTGATTGCACCTGGGGTAGTTGGCCCTGTCCCCCCACTCTAGCTATGCTACTGCTTCTGCAAGCAATTACAATTTGCAGATATGGTTTGTAGTGGCTGGTACTTTGTGAGTGTATGTGCCTGGGTGGCGAGTTAATAGAGGAGTTAATAGAGGAAGGTCATGTTCTATTTGGGGACAAGTGTGTTTCTAGCTATGGCATTGCAAGTTTTGGGGTAAGGAGGTGATACAACTTGTGGCATAGCTTTCCCTGGTGAAGGGTTTTAATAATATTTTCTATGTGTTTTCCAAGTGACATTGTAGGCACCAGAATTAGCCCCTTAAGTATTTTTGCCCTGTTACTTAAGTTAGTAAATAGCTTACTATATCAGTTATCGTTAGATGTGTTTTTTTCTTTCCACCTTTTTGGGGATAAACATACTTCTATTTATCTATTGGCAAAATCTTGTAAAGCTAGATTGTAGTTTTTGCTTCAGAGTTTTGATATCTTTACTTAATTCTAAGAGATCATCGGCATACAGGACTATATCAAGCTGGGATAGGGATAATGAACTGTCATTAATGAATAACAACAATAAAAGACACCCAGTTACAGAACCTTGTAATGGTGAGTTCCCTGTACAGACCTGGAATGTTCTGTTTTGCAGGAAGCTTTAAAATCAAGCTTGGTAAGTTTACAGGGGAGGAGACTATGATGTACTGTTTTGAAGCCTCTTATTATGTTCTTATTATGTGTATGAAAATGCTGCCAGTCAGTTTAGTCACCCATATTCTTAAATGTAGTGTTTGTAGCTGGGTTTAATGCTGTCATGGTACTAAAATAATTTCTAAATCTATTTAGAAGTTACACAGGAGGCCATATTTATTTATGTGGTGAAAAGTTTGTTTGTAGATAAGTTTTTCAAAGATTGTTGCTGTGAGACAAAGATTTGCTATTGGTCTGTAGTCTTTACATTCATGAGGGCTGGGTTTTTTGGACTATAGTATGATGAAAGTGAGCTTGAAGGCTGTTGGATTGATAGTAGAGGTTAGGGAGAAATTGAATATGTACATGTGATTGAGCCATGTAGCAATGACATTTTTGAGAAAAGCTGGGTGAAATGTGATGACCCTACTGCTGGCTTTTTTGTTTATATTTAAAAGAGCTTTTCTTGACATGTTTCCCAGTAAGTTTAAATACAATGTTGAACAATGTTCTGTTAGAGTGTACACTTGTAAGAATTGACTCTACATTTCTTTTTGTTGCGTTCATGACTGGTGGTAGGGTATGAGTTTAGGCAAAGTTTTTGGTTATGTCTCAAAATAGTTATTATTAGAAAGCATATATACTCATTAACAAATTTCTGGCTATCCTTGCTAGCATTAATGGACTCTGTAAAGTCTGTAATCTTTGCAGTTAATCATCTGTGGGCAGAAGGGATGGGAATCAGTGACTTAGGCTATCTCACCCATCCATGGACAATGGCTGTAAAAAGCCTCCCTGTGTTAGGGCCACCTGTCAGAGGACAGATAACTCTGCAGAACACTGGCCTTCTGATTAGTGCATAGCTCTGTAGTGAGGCTAGCTGTGTGGAAGCATTTTGCCATGTGCCCTAGTGTTGTAAGTCCTGCCTTGGCAGTATGTGCTTTTCATAGGTTCATAGGTGTGTACTCTGGAAAGACCACAGAAGTACCTCACCAAGAGGATCACTGGCCTCAAACAGATGCCCTACGCACCTCGACTGAAGAAACTCCAGCTGTACTCAGTTGCATACCGCCTACTCAGAGGTGATCTCTGCCTGACATACAAGGCCATGTCCAACCCAGAACTGATGAACATGCTCCACCTAAAGAAAAGCTTATCCCCTCGAGTCACACGCTCTAGGGATCTAAACCTCACCACAACAATAAATAAGATGTTCTGTAGGGATAGATTCCTGTCACAGAGACTTTCCATGCTTTGGAACAAGATTCCAATCTACATTAGGCAGAGCTCCTCGCTAACACTCTCCAAGAGAAACCTTGATGATTGGATGGGAAAGAGAAAGTTTACCCCAGGGATCACTTCAGTGGCTCTGCTGGACAGAGGTACAGGGAACTAATCTAAGGGGGTGGCGAAAGCCAACACATTCTGGCTAGGCTTATAAATGCCTTCGGGCAGATAGCCTAGTACCTACCTATGAACCTATGAACTAGGCTAATGGCCTTGGAGCCTTTACAAGCCTAGCCCATAGGATTAGGCTGGCATCATGCCACCCGACCTTAGTTCCCAGTGCCTCTGTCAAGTAGAGCCACTGGAGTGATCCCCCAGGGTGAATTTTCTATTTCCCATTCACTCATCAAGATTTCTCTGGAAGAGGGCCAGTGAGGCGCTCTGCTTGACATGTATGGGAAGTCTATTCCATAGCATGGACAGTCTCTGGGTTATGAACCTGTCTCTCCACTTGTGCTGGATGTGTTATTGATGTGCTCCAGCCAGTTAAGCATGATGGCTGCCCTCCACTCTAACTTCTAATGCTCATATTGGTTGAAGAAAGGGGAACTGAATGAGTCAATAGGAGAATGAGAAGGACCCGATGGTCAAGCTGGGGGGACAGTAAAAATGAAAAAAAATGTGGAACTTAGACACTCATGATTTATAGTACTCCATCTATGTGATGGTCACCATTGCTGTGACACCTCAACCCTATGTACAAAATGGGAAAATGGGGTTGATGCTAATTTGTACATTGCAGGGTAGTCCAGTCACAGAAATGGTGCAAACTGAACAAGGAAGATGTCTGTTATGTGAAGCCACGTCATTCATTACTGATAATGTAGGAAGTCCATTTAGGAAGTCAGACAGTTTACTACAATTTTCTTTGTAACTTTCTCTTTAAATTTTCTCAGTTTTTTTGCTTAAAAAGATATATATTAATGCAGCATTGAAAATGAAAGCAGCAGTGTGTCTGATGCTTTGGAGTTCTATTTCTTAACATTATACTTTGATGATTTTCACATACAAATACACACACAGACATATATATATATATAAGTACTTTTCTTCCAAGCCACGGTTTTATAATATATATAGATATTTGTATATATTTGTTTAGCCCCACACTGTCTTCATGTTTCTTCTCCCAGCTGCTGTAAACTTATTCATTCCTCCAAAGAGAGAGCTGGCTCTTTCATTTCCTATCCAAAGCGAGGTCCCTATGGCCCATTCATTCCCTGGTTGGGGTGAGAGCTCATCAACCCATTTGTTCCCCATGTGATTAAAATAGGGAGCCAGGAGCAATGATCATACTGCACAATGTAGACTTTAATCCTCCAAGTCTAATACCCCCATGGCAGAATCCTCAAGTTTAATCCACCCATGGCAGCTGTAATGCTTACTGTAGACTTTAACTGCTCTTCAGTGGAGATGCAAGCACGTATCATACATACATACATACATACATACATACATACATACACGTGGAAATCCTGTGGCCTCTTGCAGTATGTCTTTTCCTTAGTCCATGATGTTTACATTTTGTATATTCCTGTAGGTTTGGCAGTGCAGTCGGCTGGACTGCCTCCCTTACCGCAGGATGGGCAACCTGACATGGGCCACCTACTCCCACTCTTTCTGTCTGGCTTTTGATTAGCCCTTCCATTTAAGGCTTTTTTCCAGTATTGAAAAGGTGAGACAGTTGACATAATGGTCAAAGTCTTTGCCTCCCATGCACAAGGTACAAGGTTTGATCCTGACCTCCAGCTAAATGCCAATGTGGAGTTTGCATACTCTACCTGTGTCTCTGTGGGGTTCCTCCCATCTCTCAAAAAAAAATCTCAAACTCACCCATGAATGGAGCTGTGGGCAGCAGCACAGACTCTAGATGGAGCTACACAGACCAACCACTTTGAGCATTTACCGTGGAGTGCAGTATTCCCAATATCAGAGAACATGTTTCACAGACTGCACACCGTGGCAGGGCTAACCACTTAATGGTGTTAAATATGGTTCTAGGTGATTTGGTCATGTTGACTAATGTTGCCAAATAGGCATGGGTATTTGCCAGAAATAAGTAGGTTGAGAACCTGTCCTACTGTGACCTACTATTGGTCAGTGTGTCCCTGGGCCAATAAGCTACTGGCTTATCAGTTACTTGGGATAGCTCTGTTGAGCAAAAGCTGAATGTAAAAAACAATCACCCTACCAAATGTAAAGTAAGAATTGCTACACTGACTCTACAGGGTGGAGCTCGGAAGGGGATGACATGATAGTAAGGAGGAGGCTGGATACCCTACATGTCCAGGATCCAAGATGGAGGGGAAGTACAGCAAAGCCACTTGGCTTGGCACTACTACTCAGCAGGAGGACAGACTAGAAATGGTGTGTGAATTGTGGTGAGGGAGAGGCTTCGGAAACAGTGACAGATGTAATCAGAATTAGTGACAGATTCATTGTGTGCAATGATACTACAGTATTCTCAGCCTATGACCCACAGCAGGGTTTTGATAGTGAAGAAAAGACAGCATGCGGACAGCAGTTGCAGGACCTACTAGACAAGCAGGACAAATGAACTGGTGTTAATAATGGGTAACCTGAATGCACGTAATGGGATAGACAGTGCAGGATAGAAGGGCTGCCTGAGTCCACATGGGTGAAGTAACAGGAATAAAGAAGAAGAGGCCATTCTAGACTTCTGTCTGACATAAATGGCTTGATAGCAACCAACACATGGTTCATGAAAAGAGACAGTCATAAGATCCCATACAGGAGTGGTCAACATGCAACTCAGGTAGTCTTCTTCTCATTAAGGAAAGAGCACTGAGGTCAATTAAGTGATTGCAAAGCCATCCCCAGATTAGTTTAGCAAAAAACACTGGTTGTCACAATCAGATGCAAGCACTGGTCAGGGAAGAATTGAAGGTCAACAGAGACCAAGCTGAAGACCTGGAAAATGGCTGGAGAGAAGGCACAACAGTTCAAGGAATTACTGAGGGCTCTAGTACTTCAGGAAGAAGAGGAAATGGGTTGAGTTGAAGAATGTCAGTGCCTCAAAACAGCATATGTGAGGACTACAGAAGAGACATGTAGCTGAGCCAGGTATGAAATATCGTACATAAGGAAAGCTGGTGATGAAATGTAGAAGTCCAGGGAGTCATTAAAAGAAAGAAGGAATACAGGAAAAAGTGAGAGAGAGAAAAAAATGAACCAGGCTAAGAAGGAATGTTGGTTGGCTAACAAAGAGGTTAAGAGAAGAGTTGCATTAGCAATGAACAAGCCATAAGAGGCACTCCACCAGCTTCATGTCTCAGTAGATGGCACAAAGAAAGTGTATCAGGTTGCAAGGCAAAGACAAAAAGATGAAGAAGACAGTCAGATGTCCTTCATAACGGATGCCAGCAATAACCTGCTTACTGTCCACAGGACATCAGAGGCAGATGGAATTAATACTTCTAGCAGCTTCTGAATTAAGAAACCCTTACAGAAGCTGTATGACCCCAGACACAGCCTGTGATGAAAGAAGTAAGAAATGAATTCAAGGAAAGCAGCAGGCTCAGATGAGGTCACAGCAGATATGATCAAGATGTTGGGTGAGATAGAGGAGAAATGGCTCCGAAAGATACTCATTGTAGTGTGGAAAGAAAAAGTGAAAAGGTGACACAGACAAACCAATTAGTAAAAACTACAATAAAAATGTAGCCAGGTTAAAGTTTTCACTGTGTGATACTTAAAACATCCTGTAATAGAGGCCCATGGGATATATGCAAATGACCCATAACAGATACCAAGTGTTTCAGCTATAGGGCTTCTGAATATCCACGACTTTTTACTTTTTCTTTTTAAGTCTTTGCAGATACCTTCAGGCCAATAAAGCCAAACTCCAATAACTATACACTAGATGTTCATTGTGTTTCATTGTTGAAGTCATTACACTTGGGTTATCCTGCTGGCAGGCGACCCGCAGTCGGCCCAAGTTCCAAAGTCTTGGTCCAGCGTCGGTTGCTGTCGCCTCTTCCCTGACGTCAGTGCGCCAGGGGTATAAAAGTTGCAACTGACGCCATTTTCTTCAGTCTTTCTTGCCACACGGTGCCCGAAGCAAAAGCAGTTCGCAAGTGCGGTCGGCTGACTCCTGAGATTTTCAAAATTGAATTGAAGTCTTCAATAAAGCTAAGTACCCCGTTGGGGAAACTTTTTCTTGCTCCAGACTGATGTCAGTAAAAGTTAATAATTGTATTTCTTGTGGGAAGTAAATACCTCATAAGGACTTTCACTCTTACTGCATTCCTTGCCTAGGCCCTGACCATGACGTTACTAGTTGTCGGTTTTGTGCTAGATTCAATAAACGCACTATTAAACATCGGTTTGATTTTGCTTTACATTTTTTTGTACGAAGATTTAATTATATAATGCCGTTGGAACAACTGACGACCGGAATGTATAAAAATTGCAAAGACAAAGAAAAAGACAGGCATCCGAGGTCCAAAACCGGCGACGAAGCCTCTTCTAGGCCAGTCGCCGGTTCACCGGTTCTCAGTGAGGTGCTTTCGCAGCCCTTGACACCCACTACCTCAGAGCCACAGGCCCTAACCGACAGCCACATGGAGACACCGAGGCCTGTGGAAACTCAAGATATTGGGCCTATGGAAACTATATCCTCAGATGGGTCCGGAGCCGCTGAGCAGGCACCGGCTTCTGAGGGTGTTTTCAGACCTTCACAGCTTACAATTAAGGCTACTACAGCAGCAAAGGCAAAGTCAAAAACACCATTAAAGACAAGGAAACAAGTGCAGCATTCTCCAGAACACTCATCCATGCCAAAGAAACAGATGCTTAAAATGGCCGAAGACCTTATTACTTTAATCAGGGGCTCCCATCCCCTCCTGACAAAAGGCCTAGGCAAGACACTGATTATGATTCCTCTGATCAGGTTTGCATTTCCTCTGATGCTTCTTCTGATCAGGGCTATTCTCTCCCTCCCTATGAGGACTCTGATGCTGAAGACTCCATTCCTTCAGCCTCACCGCCTGAGGATTATTCCTTTGGGGAAACCCTGCACACCATGAGGGAGCATTTCCATTGGGAGAGCCAGGAGTACTCAGAATCCAATAGAATACAATGCCCCTTTTGGGATGTACCTTACCCGGCACCTGCAGCAATTAGAAAGACCCCAAAAGTATCTCACCAAGAGGATCAAGGGTCTCAAACAGATGCCATATGCTGCTCAGTTAAAAAAACTCCAGCTCTATTCAGTTGCATACCGCCTACTTCGAGGCGATCTATACCTGACATACAAAGCTATGTCAAATCCAGAATTAATGGACATGCTCCACCTCAGTAAATCTAAATCCCTTAGAGCCACACGCTCGAGGGACTTGAACCTCAGCACAGAAATAAATAGAACTTGCTGGAGGGACAGGTTCATAACCCAGAGGCTCCCTTTGCTCTGGAATAGAATTCCAGTTCATGTGAGGCAGAGCACCTCACTGAATCTCTTCAAGAAGAATCTCGATAGGTGGATGGGGGATCGTAGGTTTGTCCCAGGGATTACTCCCGTGTCACTATTAGACAGAGGCACAGTAAACTAAACCTTAAAAAGGGCACAGTATACTCAAATCAAGGGGTGGCGTAAGCCATACAGAATCGGGCTAGGCTTATAATTGCCCCAGGGCAGATAGCCTAGTATGAACCTATGAACCTAAAAGGCTCAAAGATTTCCTTTTATTGCCTCAGCACAGGCCCCTGGCTATCCCTCCTGTGTTTGATATTGTAGATAATGTTTTTTCTGAATCCAGTCTGGCTCCAGATTCTTTACCCCCTGCTCCAGTAAAGCCAGACAGGTACTACAGGGTCCCTGACTCTCATAAATTTCTTTATAAAAACCCCACTGCAGACCCAGAAACAATTTCTCAGGGTCCTAAAGGCGTTAAAGCTTCCACTGCCAAAAATTCTGTCCCCTCAGATAGGGATTCCAGAGCTCTGGACAGATGGGGGGAAAAAGTTTACACTTCTGCTACTTTAGCTGTAAGAGCTTTAAACTGTCAGTTTCACATGCTTAAATATCAACAGTATCTCATGTCATTGTTAAAGCAGAAAGTGGTTACAAATATAGAAAGTCCTGACAGTAAAGAAATGCAGGATTTATTGCATGCAGTTGAACAAGTAGGAAAGCATACTCTGCAATGTGGTTTTGATTCATTAGAGGCTTCTTGTAGAGCCGCAGTTACAGGCTCAGTAATTCGAAGACATGCTTGGTTAAAAGAACAAAGTTTATCTGACCATGTTAAAGTAAAATTATTGGATGCTCCACTACAGCATGATACTTTGTTTGGTGTTAAGGCAGAAGAGGTGTTAAAGAAAATGGAGGATAAAGCAAAGTCAATGTAAACGGTGAAAGATTTCTTACAGGTTCAACCACCTAGATTTAACAGAAACTGGCCTTCAAAAAATTGGTCCTTTCCAGTGTCAGACAGGCCACAAAGAGGCAGATACAGATGCCCAAGAGGCAGATCTCAGCCCCAAGGCTCCTACAGACCTAAACAATGGGGTGCTTCAGCCCCCAAAGGAGGAGAAGACAAATCACAACCTTATAGGAAACAGTCACGATGACTTCCCTCTGCAAATGCCAAGCTCTTACCAGTTGACAGCACCCCTAGGGGGAAAGCTAGCACTTTTCTCAAAAAATTGGCACATGATCACCCAAGACCAATGGGTGCTGAATATAGTTTCTCAGGGATACAGGTTCCACTTCTAAACGCTTCCAAAACCAAAAGGTATGCCAAACCTGCCACAAAACCAATGGGCAGAGGAACAAAAACAGATTGCTGCTCTTATGGATATGTGAGCTATTCAAAAAGTTCCACAAGAAGAACAGGGACAAGGATTTTACTCAAGACTTTTCTTGGTACCCAGAAAAGACAAAGCCTGGAGACCAATACTGGACCTGTCAATCCTGAATACTTTCATGGATGTTCCAAAATTCAAAATGTTAACACTTCAACAACTTCTGCCCATGCTGGGCAAGGAGGCTTGGCTAGTTACTTTGGATCTCAAGGAGGCATACCTGCACGTCCCAATCAGACAATCATGCAGAAGATACCTCAAATTTATAGCAGGCTCAATGCATTACCAATTCTCTGCACTGCCCTTTGGCTTATCTACTGCACCCAGGGTCTTCACAAAATGCCTGGCACCAGTAATTGCATTTTGCAGACAAAAAGGAATTCAAATTTATCCCTACTTGGACGACTGCTTATTCAAGCAGAGAGCAAGGACATTCTTCTAAAGCACCTGGCATTTGTAAAAAGATTGCTAATTTGCCTAGGGTACACAGTAAACGAAAAGAAATAAAAACTAGTGCCCTCTCAAGAGATAATATTCCTGGGTGCAAGCTTAAATACAACTGCCCAGATGGCTTATCTCATGCCAGACAAACAAAGACAACTGACTCATTACTTTCAAATGATGGCAACAAAGACCCAGCTCCCTGCAAGAAAAATTCTGCAGGCCCTGGTTTCATGGCATCCTGCATTCTACTAATTCCATATGCAAAACTGCATATGAGGAAACTACAATGGTATCTAAAAAGTGTTTGGATTCAGCATTGTCACAGCCTAGAGACAATCATAACCTTGATTCCCTGCCTACAACAGGAGTTTTGATGGTGGTCCCAGGCCTGTCACCACAACAAAGGACAGCCTTTCACCTTACCTACAGCCAGGCAGACAATAACAACGGATGCATCGGATTATGCCTGGGGAGCACATATGGTAGGAAAATGTATTCAAGGCACGTGGCCCAAGGAGCGAGTGCATCTTCACATCAATCAAAAAGAGATGCTAGTTGTACAGAATGCCCTGACAGCCTTCAAGGACCTAATACATCCAGGACAACTACTAATAAAGACAGACAATACCACAGCTATGTGGTACATAAACAAGCAAGGGGGCACACATTCCTACCCCCTATGCAGACAAGCCATGACTTTGTGGAACACAGCACTGACCTACCAGGTACATCGGCAAGCACAATTCCTGCCAGGAACAAAAAAAAATACACTGGCAGACGAACTAAGCAGAAATCTCATGGATCCTCATGAATGGAAGCTAAATCCACAAGTGTTGATAACAAGGAAATGGGGACACCCAGACATAGATCTTTTTGCCTCCCCTCACAATTGCCAGATACAGAAATTTTGCACAAGGACTTATCACTCTCAAGCATGGAAAGTGGATGCTCTGTCATTCAGCTGGAAAAACCTGACAGTCTATGCCTTCCCTCCGATGCCTCTTCTCACCAAGGTGCTTCTAAAAGTCAGACAGGAGAGGCCAAAAATGATACTGATTGAACCAGACTGGCCACGCCAGCACTGGTACCCAATCCTAAAAACTTTGTCCCAAGGCCCACCTTGGCCTCTACCTCAAATTCCTCATCTTCTGACACAGCAAAACAATCAGATTCTGCACAGTCAACTCAGAACCTTAAACCTGGCAGCATGGCAGATAATGTAGCCACTCAGACTGCACCTCTCTCTAAAGCTGTTATGGATGTAATTTTGGAAGCCACGAGGCCCAGCACTAGGAAATCTTATGCAGAAAAATGGAAGAGATTCTGTGCTTGGAACCAGGCACAAGGGCTCTACCCACTGGTCCCTAATATACCTCAGATTTTGCAATACCTGACTGAGATGTTGGACAAAGGCCTATCTTTTTCATCTATTAAAATCCATGCCTCTGCCATTTCAGCTCATTACAATACGGATCCTCCTATTTTTTCACATCCTCTACTACGACAGTACCTCAGAGGGGCAAAGAATATAAGACCCCCTAGGAGAGCACCAGTACCTACTTGGGACCTCAACTTTGTTTTAGAAAAACTAACACTGCCTCCATTTGAACCAGCCAGCACAGTGGATCTAAAATTCTTGTCATGGAAAACTGCTCTGCTCCTAGCAATAACTTCAGCAAGAAGAGTCTTAGAGTTACAGGCATTGATGGCTGTAGAACCGTTCCTCATTTTTCATCAAGACAGGGTTTCTCTTAGAACAAACCCCACATTCATGCCAAAGGTGATCTCCAATGTGGCCTTAAACCAAACCATTCATTTGCCTACTTTCTACCCAAATCCCCAGAATAAAGGGGAGAAACTTCTGCACGCTTTGGATATAAACAGGCAGCTATGATTTTACTTGGACAAAACAAAAGCTTTCAGAAAAACTGAGCAACTGTTTGTAGCTTATGCTGCAGGATCACAAGGAAAGCCAATTACAAAGCAGACAATCTCCAAATGGATAGGACACTGCATCCGCTTCTGTTATTCACAGCATGGCAAATCTGTGCCTAAGGGCATTAGGCCTCATTCTACCAGAGCAGCAGCCACTTCAGCAGCTTTCCTCAGAGGGGTACCAATCAAAGATATTTTAGAAGCTGCAACCTGGAGCTCAGTGCACACTTTCACCAAGCACTACTACCTACCTCTCTACTCCAAATCTAGAGCAGGCTTTGCCACTGCAGTTCTGCAGGGGTTGTTAGCCTCACCAAATCCAATCTAGAGCCAGCCACCCAACCTCAGCTTTGGGATTCTACCCAAGTGTAATGACTGCAACAGTAAAACACGATGAACATAGTACAGTTGTGTACCTACCATAAATGTAAATGTTCCAGTGTATTCACTGTTGCAGTCCAGGTTACCCACCCTCCATCCCCCTCTTTGCTGGGACTATTCTGTACTTCTCAACTCTATACAACCTATGTGGTGTATTTACTTGTAGATGAAGGAAATGTTTATAGTAATATATGCATGGTTGTTTGGCATATTTTTATCTTTTCAGCCTTCCTATCTGGGGGCACCTGACATCTGGGGCAAGAAAAACTGAAGAAAATGGCGTTGGTTGCAACTTTTATACCCCTGGCACACTGACGTCAGGGAAGAGGCGACAGCAACTGACGCCGGACCAAGACTTTGGAACTCAGGCCGACTGCGGGTCACCTGCCAGCAGGATAACCCAAGTGTAATGACTGCAACAGTGAATACACTAGAACATCTACATTTATGGTAGGTACACAACTGTACTTTGTGAGTCCTTAAAGGTCCATTTGGATATATCCCATGGGCTTTTATTACAGGAGGTTTGAGTTATCACACTGTGAAAACTCTAGGTTGGCTAGGTTTTTCTTGTAGTTTTTTTTTTTTTTTGAAAAACGTATTCCAGATCGCTGGAGAATAAGGATACTAAGCAAGTGTACAAGAACAAAGTGAACATTTACAACTGTGGGCACTAAAAGAGGTATCACACTCCTGTCAGACTGCATGAAAGTCCTTAACAGGATGATTTCAATATGCAGAGTTGCAGAAAGTAAGATGGGAGGGGAGCAGTTTGGATTCAGATCAGATGCAGCACAACCCAATGTTTGTAGTGTGACAGATAGTTGAGAAGAAGCTAGAGATGAGGAAAGAGTCCAACTGGGCATTCATAGACTTGGAGAAAAGATGTGGCAAGGTACCAAGAAAGCTGATTTGCGCATTCCTGCAGTGGTTTGACGTTCCAGAAATATTGGTAAAATTTGTGCAGGCTATGTAGAAGGATGTAATGATACACATATGAACAGTGTTTGGTCTGGCAGAGGGGTTCTCAGTGGGAGTAGTGTACATCAGGGTTCATCTCTGAGCCCACTGCTGCTCATACTGGTGATGGACTACATTAGCAAACAGTTCACAGGGGACAGATCAACAAAGATGCTATATGTGGATGCTGTGGCATTACAGGCAGACTCTTAACAAGAAATTCAGCAAAGGATAAGGGCATGGAATGCAAAACTATAGGCACATGGGATGAAACTGAGTACAGATAATACAATTGTAATGGCAGCAAATGGGGGAATCAGAAGAAGCTGAGCAACAAGATGGAGGGGAAAAGAGTCGAACAAGTTAAAAAGTTCATGTATCTGGGAGACGTGCTTGAGGAGAGGGGAAGTCTGAATGAGGAAGTAAAGCTAGAATCAGGGGAGCTACAACCAACTTGAACACAGTGTCAGGGGTGGTGTATGACAGAAGAAGGCCAAAAAAACGGAAAAGTTAGGTGTACAAAACATTGGTGCAACCAGTACTACTGTATGGTACAGAAACCTGGGCAGCAAATGTAGAGCAGTTGAGGAAGCTGGAGGTGATGGAAATGAAGTGCCTGAGAAGGGTGGTAGGATTCACACTGTAGGACAGACGGAGAAATGAAGACATAAGAGGAGAAGCCAAAGTAGCTCCAATTGCAGAAAACGTTAAAGAGAACAGATTACAGTGGTTCCGGAATCTGTGCAAAAAAGTACAAGATAATGTGATGAAAAAGATTTGGGACAGACAGAAGAAGGCAAGAAGAATCGAGGGTGACCATCAAAAAGATGGATGTGTTATGTGAGAGAAGACCTGCAACAATCAGGCATGAGTATCAAAGGTGGTAGAAGAGTGGCATTTATAGACCAACATGGTGACCCTATGTAGAAAAATGGGAAAAAGAGGGTTGATGATGATGATGATGATGACTGAAAAGGTATGCTGTCCAGAAATGAGCACTGTCAATGGGGGAAGGGAACTATACTTCATTATGGCAGGAGTTTAACATTTGAATGTGGTGCTTTAGATCAGTCGGCAGTCCTGGGAATTATATAATAATAATAACAATTTGTTAACCAGGCAAGCCCTCTGGACACACAATCCCATTTCAGGAGTGACCTAGAAGTAATATCTGGTTAAGTAACTTGCTCAAAGCTAAAGATTATATCATTCCAGATGGGATTTGAGCCCACAATCCCTGGCATAGGAGGCCAATATCTTGCTAATAAGGCCATTGACATGCTCTGGACGCTAGTGGACAATTTCAAAAATCCTGACTATGCCCATAGTGGAGCTTGTCTGCTAACCACTTTTTAACTAACAGCAAAGAATGAACCCTTAGATTTCCTTTAATTTGAAATTTAAAAGAGTTATTACAAGAGATTCTTAAGTAAATATGTCAGTAGCTTTAACTTATCTCCACCATTGTAAGTGATTAAAATAATATGAACAAACTCAATAAAACCGCGCTGCAAATCAGAAAACAAAGTAGGACATGGCAGTGAGCCAGTTTCCATTGTCCTTGCCCTCTTTGTTAGTGTCCAGATCCACCTGCCTTGACTAAATGTCACCCCCTCCAGGGAATATGGGCAACCCCTACTGTGTATATGCATTCATTTAACACGACAGCCAGAGACTGTGGATTCCCAGTGTGATGTCATCTGCGCTTCCCAGCAGGATATTTGCTGTTAAGCTCTAACTCCCCTGGGCTACTGATTGTTCCCTGTGAACAGAGTGCTTCCACTGTACCTACACTAGTACAAGATTGGGATAGCTTTGTGTTACTGTACATTACAAAGCTCCGTCTCTCATTCTTATGTCCACCTCCATGTGGACAAGTGGTGACCTTTTGCTAAACCTAGCATCTGGAGATTGAAAGCTAGCCCCCCACTCATTCACATCCTCTACCAGCTGATAGAGATCCTGGATGCTAGCTAAAACTATTACCAATTAAATATGACAAGTGTAGAGGCTGGCATTGCCCAAGGAAATTAGAGGTGTTATTATGAGGAAGATATTACCTATTGTTTTACTGCATCTACATGTAGGCAGTCAGTCTGCAGATGTCATGACAGGTGGTGACTGACAGTCTGCAAATGTCATGACAGGTGGTGACACAGTCTGTACTAGCAGGACTTATGCTGCTACGATATACTTTGAATGATCACTGCTTGGTGCTGCTGCAGGAACACATAAAATATGTTGCAGCTTGGTTAGTGAGAAAGAAGGCTTGTTTTCATATTACATGGTGCAGCTTCACATAGAATCTGAAGATTAGGAAAAAGCCCAAAAAGAGGGAGAGATAGAGGGCATATGGGACACAGAAAGAAAGAAAGAAAAGAAATCACAATATTCGTTAATTATACTGATGCTAGTGGACATTCAGGATGGTACTGGATGTGTTCTGCTACTGAGTGAGGCTTGCACATTTTGGGCTTGTAAGGATCATTGCCATGCAATACCACGCAGAGCTATCAGAGAGTAGGATTACTGCTTAAACAGGCAGGGTGATGTCTGTAAGCCTGCCACACCCACAGATGAGCTATGAAACGTATATGATCTCCACCTAAAACTAGGACAAAGTAAGAAACAGCTGTATCATCTCTTTTCATTCTCTGACCAGTTTTGCTGCATTCCTTGGCTGTCTCAAAGCTCTATGCCGCAATTTATCCTAATGTGTCTTATCTGTACTAAATGTAGAACAGCAGTGGTCTACACAGCAGTTACACTAAGAGTGTTTATAAAGCCACAGGGAAATGGGATTCTGATGCATCCTTAAATGCAGCAAAACAAGATCAGGGACCTGCCAGACTACTGGCACAGAGGCTAGATTTGTGTGTACCACTGATGGCACAGGTTCAAGGACCAGTGTGTGCAGCTAGATAGTCAACAGCAATTGGTTAAGATTATGGTTATTAAGACAACTTTTGGGCAGCTCTTTCTCCAGGATGCTAATTATTTCACCACGACAGAGGCAGTAACTGCTAGTGGAGGTTGGAGGGCTGTCATTGCTAAGCACAGTACAAAAGGGAGCAAAACGTGTCAAAGCATTTACATCACTGTGCTTACTACAAAGGGGCCAAGCTCTGGAAGTAATGGGTGCAGCTTCCTGCTTGAACTATTCTAACTGGTGTCTGGTTACCAGCTTTCAAAAGACATGTTTGTGCTGCCCTGACACAAAACCCTACAGTGGGCTTTTGTAATAGCTTTAATACTGCATTCCAGGGGTGTACTCCCTATCTCTGAGATGAGTTGTGTTACAATGTTTGATATTTTG